>NC_079427.1:32427669-32727669 GCF_026213295.1 Gadus chalcogrammus | reverse complement strand
CTCTCTCTCTCTCTCTCTCTCTCTCTCTCTCTCTCTCTCTCTCTCTCTCTCGTCTCCTTATCATCCGTAGAGGAAAGGGATTGATTAATCTTTGCGGTATAAAGTGTTAACTTATCGTATTTACAGTATAGGCACAGTGTAGCGGATGTTGCACAGAGCCCTACTGGAGCCAGCAGGATGCAGGGGCGCCAGCACACTGCAGATTTATCATCCTGCCACATTGCCAGGGTACACAAACAAGTACACACTTCTGTCCGGCACTCGAAAACACAGTGACTAATCACATACAGGCTTTAGGGGCTCATATAGTCCCAGAATAGTCCCAGAATATCAACCACCAAAAAGGTTATTATGTGTTATTTATTTCACGCTCCGATCTCACGCTCCATAGTACCCTCACTCGCGAACAAGACCCCGAGGTACTTGAACTCCTTCACTTGGGCTAAGGACTCATTTCCTTCCCGGAGTAAGCACTCCATCGGTTTCCTGCTAAGAGTCATGGCCTCAGATTTAGCGGTGCTGATCCTCATCCCAGCCGCTTCACACTTGGCCGCCAGCCGATCCGGTGAGTGCTGAAGGTCATAGGCCGATGATCCAATGAGGACCACATCATCTGCAAAAAGCAGTGACGAGATCCTCAGACCACCGAACTGCAACCCCCCCCCACCACGACTACGCCTCGATATCCTGTCCATGTATATCACAAACAGGATTGGTGACAAGGCGCAGCCCTGGCGGAGACCAGCACCCACTGAGAACAAAACTGACTGGCTGCCGAGGACGCGAAACAGCTCTCGCTTTGGGAGTACAAAGATTGGATGGCCCTGAGGAGAGAACCCCTTACCCCATACTCCCGCAGCACCTCCCACAGTTTCTCCAGGGGGACCCGGTCATACGCCTTCTCCAGATCCACAAAACACATGTTGACCGGATAGGCATACTCCCAGGCCCCCTCCAGGATTCTTGCAAGAGTGAAGAGCTGGTCCGTAGTTCCACGTCCGGGGCGAAAACCGCATTGTTCCTCTTCAATCTGAGGTTCGACGATCAGCCGAACCCTCCTTTCCAGCACCTTGGAGTAGACTTTACCATGGAGGCTGAGAAGTGTGATACCCCGGTAATTGGCACACACTCTTCCCAATTCACCCGCACTACTCGTTTGGGCTTACCAGGTCTATCCAGAAATTTCCCCCATTCCCTGATCCAACTCACCGCCAGATGGTGGTCGGTTGACAGTTCCTCCCCTCTCTTAACCCGAGTGTCCAAAACATGCGGCCTCAGATCAGATGACACGATCACGAAATCGATCATCGATCTTCGGCCTAGGGTACTCTGGTACCAGGTACACTTATGAGCACCCTTATGTTCGAACATGGTGTTCGTTATGGATAATCCATGACTAGCACAGAAGTCCAATAACAAACGACCGCTCGGGTTTAGATCAGGGAGGCCGTTCCTCCCCACCACGCCTCTCCAGGTGTCTCCATCGTTGCCCACGTGGGCGTTGAAGTCTACCAGCAGAACTACGGAGTCCCCTACTGGAGCCCCATACAGGACTCCATTCAGGGTCTACAAGAAGGTTGAGTACTCTGAACTGCTGTTTGGTGCATACGCACAAACAACAGTCAGAGTTTTCCCCCCTACAACCCTTAGGCGCAGGGAGGCGATCCTCTCATCTACCGGGGTAAACTCCAACACCGCGGCGCTCAGCCGGGGATTTATGAGTATCCCCACACCCGCCCGGCGCCTCACGCCCTCAGCAACTCCGGAGAAGAATAGAGTCCAACCCCTATCAAAGAGTACGGTACCAGAGCTGAGACTGTGCGTGGAGGTAAGCCCCACCAGATCTAACTGATAGCGCTCCACCTCCCTCACAAGCTCTGGTTCCTTTCCCCACAGCGAGGTGACGTTCCACATCCCCAGAGCCAGCTTCTGCCGCCCGGGTCTGGTCCGTCGAGACCCCTGACCTTCGCTGCCACCCATGTGGCTGCGCACCCGACCCCAACGGGTCTTCCCACAGGTGGTGGGCCCATGGGATGAAGAGAGGGGGGGTGCCACGTAGTTTGTTCGGGCTGTGCCCGAACGGGCTCCGTGGCAAACCCGGCCACCAGGCGCTCGCCATCGAGCCCTCCGTCTGGGCCTGGCTCCAGACGGGGGCCCCGGGCTTCCTCCGGGCCGGGTCACATCTCCTCTTCTTACGTTATTCATTGAGGTTTTTGAACCATTCTTAGTCTGGCCCCTCACCTAAGACCACTCTGCCATGAGAGACCCTACCAGGAGCACAAGGCTCCAGACAACACAGCCCTCAGGTTCACAGGGACACGCAAACCTCTCCACCACGATAAGGTGACGGTTCCAGGAGAGGCAAAGATAAAGATATGAAACACAATTGATTAGGCCTAGGCGGACATATGCTATATCAGTCATAATCCTGAACGCAGCACAGCTTCATGCATACATTTTTTCATGGCATTTCCCCCCCTGAAATAATTCCATATTACTAAATACAAAATGGAAATGTATCTTAATGTGCTGATTTCTGAAACATACTTTAGCTAATTCCGCATAAGGTTTCATTGATTTGCGCGCACTCTCTATTCTAGAATATTTTGTAAACATTAAAAATGCAACGTTCCATTCATTCATTATCATTCAACCGCAGAGCCTAGGCATTGACACACGGCTATTGCTGACCCGATTAGTAGAGCTTGGTCTAGATCCTGCACAACAATATGGGCAGGATCTTATGGGGTCAGAACAGTCTCATTAATAATGAATGCACAGAGAAGGATTCACAAATGTATTTTGTGATTTATATATAAATTACTCTCTTCCCACGAATACATTTCAATGCACACATAAATGGATATCGGTATGTATAAATGTAAAATAAATCCATAAACAAAAATAAGTTTCACAAACACATTTCTGATCCACACACAAATGTACCTTGTTTTAAATAAATGTAATAAATCCATAAATATATTAATTAAAAAAATATTTGCAATTCTCATCACAATGTATTTGGATGTTGTAACATTTATATACAAACTGTTAAACTTGTATTTACAAGACGTTTTTCATTTGTGAACTTAATTGCATTTGTGCGTGAACTGGGGCCTCATGTACTAAGACTTGCGTGGATTTCATACTGAAACTTGGCGTACGCCAAAACCCAGAAACTGTCTTACGCACAAATAAATTCAGATGTATCAAAGTGTGCGAACGCATGGATCCAAGCACGTTTCTTTTGTACATTCTTTCTTTATTCTTTATTTCAAGGATAGCCCCTTGAGATGTATCATCTCATTTTCGAGGGGGTCCTTACAATAATGATAAATAATACAATGAAAGTAAAAAGTAAGTTATAAACATAAATTCAAACACATAAGCACAAGGACAAATACTCGCACACTCACACACACTCCAACAATGCTCCCCATAGCTACCCCCCCCCCCCCCCCTTCCCACCTCCTACCAGCCAGTATTACACAGAGTACAATCAAATATATTAATATACATTACATACAATACATTTTCTTGCATGCACAAGTAGAATATACAGTACATATTTGAACCCAGATACACACATGTAAATAGTATAGTGGACAAAAGGAAAGCAGGTATGAGTAGAATGAGTCCTAGAGAGAAAAGGTAAGATAGATCAGAAACAAGAGCAGGATGTTTTATAATGCAAAACTAAAGATGATTTGAAGATATGGAAAGAAGTAATAGACCTAAGTGAGGAGGGAAGGTTGTTCCAATCTGATGGAGCTTTGAATTTGAATGCCCGACGACCAATTTCTTTCCTGATTCTAGGTTTAACTAGAAACAGGTGGTCCATGTGCCGTAGGCTGTATTGAGAAGTTAAAGGGATTAAGAGTTGTTTCAAATATGAAGGGAAATTGAGATGGATGCATTTGAATGTAAGTATTGACCAATGGAATTAACTTCTGGAATTAGGGGCAAGCCAGTTCAGGGACTCATACATGAGGCAGTGATGGGTTATATAAGGACACCTGAGCACAAATCTACAAAGACTATTATATAACACATTAAGAGGACGGAGATTTGTTTCAAAAGTGTTACCATAGATAACATCAGCATAGTCCAATATTGGGAGTATTAATTGCATCATAAGTCTTTTCCGGACTTCTTGTGAGAAGCAGTCAACAGAACGATAAAGAGATTTCAGACAACCAAAGATTTTCTTGGTGATTGCATTAATATGGGGTTTAAAGGATAGCTGAGAATCAAGCCAGAGGCCTAGATATTTAAATTCTTCAATTTTTTCTATTGTTGTTCCATCAAGAAGACTAATAGACCAGTTACTTGACAACAAATGATCAGGTTGAGTACAAAACAACATACTATATGATTTTTTCTTATTCAACAGAAGCTTATTTGAAGAGAACCATATTTGAACCAAATTAAAATCAGATTGTAGAGAGTGTTGAATTTGTAATATATCAGAGCTGGATGAGTATAATACAGTGTCATCTGCATATAAATGAATTTGAGAGTCCAAACAGATTTGAGGAAGATCATTAATAAAGATCGAGAACAAAAGAGGACCTAAGGATGAGCCTTGTGGAACACCTTTATCATTGATCTTAAATTCTGATAGACTTCCCTGAAAGGAGACACACTGACTTCTAAAATGAAAAAAATTGTTAAAAAATAATAGAGAGTTAGTAGAAAGACCAATAGCATACAATTTATCTAAGAGAAGATAATGATCGATCATATCAAATGCTTTTGAAAGGTCAATAAATATAGCACCTGTAGGCATCTTGCTGTCAGCTGCTGACAATATGTCATTTGTACATTTTAGAAGAGCAGTGGTGGTTGAGTAATTAGGTCGAAAACCTGATTGGTGTGGAGATAATGTTATTGTCTGCAAGGTATTTAGATAATTGATTAAATATTAGTTTTTCAAATATTTTTGCTATACTGTTGATAATTGAGATTGGTCTATAATTGTTGGTGTCTGAGGTGTCACCTCCTTTATGAAGAGGGGTTACTCTAGCGCTTTTCCATGATGACGGTGTTTCACAAGTTGCGAAAGATAAATTAAATAAATCAGCCAGTGGAAATGACAAAACTTGAGAGGCAAGTTTAAAGAACTTAATTTCCAGACCATCTGGGCCAGCACTGCATCCAGAGCTTAGGCTATCAATAACCCGCTGAACATCAATTGGAAAGATAGTTTTAAAGCAAAAAGAGCTGCCACACCTATTCTGATTCGAGGTAAGACCAGAGTAACCAGATAAAGAGCTACCAATTGTAGCGAAGTGCTGGCTAAATGCCTCTGCAATTAATAAAGGTTCACTCACAGTTTGATTATTTAGTCTAATATGCGTTGTAGGGCTTTTTGTGGATTTATTGGTTATACTATTGATTCTCTTCCAAAATTTCTTCGGGTTCTTAAAATCAGTTGATAAGCAGTCTTTATAGTAATTTCCTTTAGCATTTCTTGTGTTGGTTTTACATTTATTCCTTAGCTCCTTATAAGCATTCCAGTCAGCAGCATCATTTGTTTTACGGTATTTTTTCCATGCCTCGTCTCTTTGTTTGAATAAGTGTATGAGATCTCCCTTGATCCAAGGTAGATGTCGACCCTTGACCATAATTGATTTCAAAGGAGCATGCTTGTTGATTATCTCGACAAACTCAGTATAAAATAAATTCCAAGCGTCTTGATCAACGTGGAATTGAGCACACATGCCGAGGTGCCAAACTCCTCCCTGTCCACGCCCTCATTTAAATAGGCCTCTGGACCTGAGATTCACCTCTTAATCCGATCACCTGGCACCATGAACAGAGGCAAAAAACGAAACTTCACGGAGTCTGAGCTCGAGATTTTGCTCCACGAGGTAGAAATGCGCAAGCATATGCTATTGGAACCCTGTCAACAGGGATAAATGCAAGACAAAAGAGAAGTGAGTGGGAGTGTGTTTGCGAGGCCGTCAATGCAGTGGGGTCTCAGCAGCGCACACACTCTGAAATTAAAAAAATGTGGTCAGACCTCAATGTGGAGGTGAAGCGGAGGGTTTCTGCCCACCGCCGAAGCGTGACCGCAACAGGTGGGGGGACGGGAGTGGGGGAACTCTCCCCCTTCGATTTGAGAGTGGCCGCTTTGATCGGTGACACAGCTCTCACCGGAGTGGTGGGAGCCCATGAAGGGGACGCCGATCATCCCCAAGGTAAATATGCTGAAGTCATAAATGCTGTAATTATACTGGTCATACAATTGGCTGCTTGCAATACACATAAGTCGTGCGTAAAGATGCCAGGATATTAAAGACTTTGACTCGTGTTTATTAACTTACATTTTTTATTTTTGAATAGACAAGCAAGGAGAGGGCACGGATTGCTCCGTCGGCCCCGGCGTCTCCTCCGTCGGCCCCGGCGTCTCCTCCGTCGGCCCCGGCGTCTCCAGCGCCCTTCGGATTTGACCATTTGCGATGTCCTCTAACAACGCTAACGCAGCCATTTTTAAAACAATTTTCTTCATCCATTGCGCATGCTTTTATAGCCACCCATATAATTGCAAGGTGTGTTAATTGTTCATTAGTGTGTCTCTGATGTGCAAATCACTCTGAGTCATTGTTTTCACCTTTTATCCCAGTTTCCCAGCGTCACCTCTAAGTGACGCCAAAGGAACAATAGCTGTAGAAACGTGCGTACGACAGCTCTGGAGCTGGCGTGGGGACCGCACATTTTTACGGTCATTTCACGTTTTGTACATCTGAACGTGAGCGTGGAAAAGGACGTACGCCACGTTTTTGTGCGTACGCAACCTTAGTACATGAGGCCCCTGGTCTGTATTTATGTGTGGATTTTTGAGACTCTCCTGACGTCGCTAGATTCACAAATGCATTTTTTTCAACAAGGAAGTCTCTGTAGCCAATCAGATGCCTCCCTCGTTTTCAGCCGATCACATGACTGCTGTGACCGGGTTTTTACGTCGGTGCCGTTTATTACTTTAACGCACCGATAATCCCAAAACCCAGTCGAAACTAGATGGAAATAGTGTGTAGCTAAACGTGACGCAGCATTTACTTCTTCACCACCTAGAGATTGTTAGGTACGATCATTCAAAAAACCATGTTCTTTCCGATAGAGTAGACATTTGACAGAGAACCGGGAGGCTCGGAGGCTGGACTCAGAGGTCGGAACTGCTGCCATGTGATTGGCTGAAAATGAGGGAGGCATCTGATTGGCTACAGAGAGTTCCTTGTTGAAAAAAATGCATTTGTGAATCTAGCGACGTCAGGAGAGTCTCAAAAATCCACACATAAATACAGACCAGTTCACGCACAAATGCAAATAAGTTCACAAATGGAAAAACGTCTTGTAAATACAAGTTTAACAGTTTGTATATAAATGTAACAACATCCAAATACATTGTGATGAAAATTGCAAATATTTTTTAAATTAATATATTTATGGATTTATATTACATTTATTTAAAACAAGGTACATTTGTGTATGGATCAGAAATGTGTTTGTGAAACTTATTTTTGTTTATGGATTTATTTTACATTTATACATTCCAATATCCATTTATGTGTGCATTGAAATGTATTTCTGAGAAGAGAGTAATTTATATATAAATCAGAAAATACATTTGTGAATCCTTCTCTGTGCATTCATTAGGGGTCCAAGCCAACAGGTTGGAACCCTATTGTTTTTGTAACGATTTTTCTTTTTATACTTACCTCCCTAAAAGTGGTACCACAGCCCAAACCGTAAGGGGGTTGTGCTCAGCTGGTGCCTGCACCACCAGATGTCACAAACAGTGGACACAACGCAACAAGAATGATGCACAATGTACTCATCTCTGAGAAGGTCTCAACCGCAGATTTTTATTATACAGTTGTATTTTGTTTCCCATTTAATTATTAGCGCCGAGGTCTGGACCTGGTGACCTCATGGCTTGCCATGGGCATGATGTCAAGCCAGCAGAGACAAAGCACCACTGCTGCATTATCGACCTCAAAATGGCAGCCCACTTACGGAACACAGGCACACTCTCTAAGAGACTCCCTAGGTTCTCCAGGAGACGACCCAAGGAGGCTCATTAGGGACGCACCAAACAGCCTTCTTTCATGTGTTACAAAGCACTGTATTGTGTTCCACAGTGTGTAAAATGCTATGGGGAAACATTAACAGTTAGTAACAGGCTCTGCTTCCATGTCGCTTGATGTCAAAACTTTTCAGCGGCAAAAATTTAGGGCAGTGGTGCTGGGGAGATAGGCCGCCGAGTGCAGTGAAGCGGACCGAAAGGAGCAAGTGAGAAAAGACGCCAATGAGCCGGCTGTCAGAACAGAGTGCCCTGTTGGCGAGCCGCACTGTCACGCTGGAGCAGATTGCTCTTTTCAAGATAAAGACACATTGCCAGAGGGGAAAGGTCAAGTCTCATGTCTGCCGTTTTATTTACTAGCATTTACCATGCCTCCTAGAAGCGAGTGAACCAAAACCACTGTGCATTGGGCAGTGATCTATAGTCAACATTTGCTCAGCGCTTACTTATGTATTTTTTACGATTACTTCGGTGGAAAGGAGCACAGGAATCGGAGAAAAAAAGAAAGTGTGCAGAGCTTTTTGTGGAGTTCGGTGTCAAGGAATCCATGTTTTGCACTCAGGAAAAGGTCCGAATTAGTCTGGGATGGAAATAAATAAATCAATGAAGATACATGCACACATATTTTTACAGCTTAGATGAAGTTCACTCACAACTCCAAAACCCTGTTATGACCTGACCTTTCATGTGCCTTGTGTCGGTGTGTATGCTTAAGAAATGTTGATTGGTAAGGCAACATGTAGTTACCATGCATACCTTGAGAACCAGACAACTTTCATAGATGATGCATGGGCACAAGCAGAAAAAATTGCACAAGCCTTACTAATACAAGGCCAAACTGGCTATTAATGGTTCAGTGAATGTGATCGTTCACCCTAATGAACACCTTAAAGCTAGACCAACACCTCAGAAGCATGCTTCAGCTTCTGGAGGGTTGGGCCATAAATTCTGTATGGCTTTACAGTGAAACAAATGCTTATGTAGAGTACAGGGACGCAGGTATCTTTCTTAACCAGGTTATCCATTGGCCAAACCTACGGAGGCCTGACCCCAAATCCAACTCTGAAATTCCCTGACTATGGATTTGGGCTTGATCGGAACACAGAGCATGTAGCGACAGATGAACACATCGTACTTTCCTTGCTGCAACAGAGAGGTTTTGATATGCAATGCTTTTGATTATGATTCTTTTATCAAGACAACATAGGAACAGCGTTCATTTATCTAGAGAGACATGTATCGAGTCATTGATCAACTACCAAGCAGATCACGTCTGATCAGCAACGTAGGTTGGCTAGAGTGTGTTAAAAGATGCATACGCAGTAGCTTTTTCCAAAACATCTGCTGCTGCAGTGTTATTCCACTTCACAAGTGGAGTCATAGGGTAAGTGATGCCAACCTACTGCCTGTCTGCGTGGGTGCGTGTAGAGCACTCTCTGCTGGGTTAATTACTGGGCTGTAATGTATAGCCCCATTATGAAATCGGTAGCTTTGTACCAGAAATCTGCAAATGTTCCTCACTCTGGATTAAGACTGGCTTTTAGATAAACCGTTGGTACCCAATATACTGTTGGCCTACTCTGTGCTACGGCGAGGTAATCAGTCGTCAAAACTCATTCCGTATACTTTCGGCCTATATTGACGTCGCACTGCACTTTCAAAACAATTTACAAATAAAAGGCAGCACAAGTCAAACGGTTAAACATTTATACAACACTGTGGACACCTTTTTTCAATTTCAACTGGTTAAACCTAAACAGATCTTATTTTCTGACATGATAATAGCGAGGGGAACACTTGTTATTGCATACAATGGGGTGTTGCGATTCCAAATAAGACAAACTGAAAAGCAGAGTGTTCCTGAAGCTTCTGCATTCTAATCAAAATTAGATAACCAGGAAGCGGATGAATGTTAGCATGTCAGATATTCATTTGCATTCATTACTGGTAATCACAAGTATATGATGTTATATTACCACCACCTGGATGCCTGCTATTCTTTTGAAAAGAGTGTATATTATTGACATTATTATTAAATATATTATATGTAATAATAATGTACATGTATTATGTACAGTACATTCTTATTATTGCATTTGTTTGTCATTTGCTACACAAAGGGGTATTGAGCAATGTTATACATTGAGCTCAACATTCAGTTTAGACAACTGGTAATTACTGAAAACACAGTGAGCAAAAATGAATTAATTTGTCTCCATATTCATCTTAGACAGGTGACCAATGCCGCAGATTGTGAAGGCCAACAATGTTATCAGGATTAAACAGAGGTTTCCTGCCTAACATCTAAGAAAAAGGGCAGCCTTTAAACGTTTGCTGTTGTACCAATGGAATGAACAGAAGAAGGGCAGAGCAACACTCTGGACGTTGATGCCCCGCAGATTTCAAAGAAAGAATCAAAGAGTCCCTTTTCTCGAATCACAAGTCCACTAATGAAACTATGGCAATTGACTCTCTGATTATCAGACCATACCGCTTCATTAAAAACATAATGCATTTAATATTTCCCTTTTGCTTCCCAACGGGACTTCATCCGTGCAAATCAATGCACATTTTGTCATAAAAGCTTAAATACCATCTTAAAACCTCATCTTTATGAAACTAGGTAGAAGTACACCTTCTAATTATATTCTTAACTGTCTAAATAATGCCTTTAACATATTTGTAATCATTGTTTTCATTTCCAACCTCCTCATCTTTTTCTATAAAATTATTGTTTAGAGGAAAAAAGTTCTCTTTCCAGCTTTCGTTTAAGAAATGGTTCAACTGATCATACTGAAGCTTTTTGTTTGCTCAAAAAGAATATGAAGCCAAGCTGGATTGTTTCCCTGCAGCTCGGCTCGCTGCAGGGAGGGCTCTTTAGACATGATGAACATGCTGATTACCCAATCAGGTCTTGATCTGTTGCTAATCAACCAATCAAACTATTTGTTTCCTTAGTGCAGCTAATGCTTGAATAAGACTCCCAAAAACGATTGCTGATACAGATATAGATAGATATGGTGTGTGTGTGTGTGTGTGTGTGTGCGCACCCATATGTGCGAAAATGTGTCAATGCATGTGCTTCAAATTAAGAGAGAGTGAGAGAGACAGACAGACAGACAGACAGACAGACAGACAGACAGACAGACAGACAGACAGACAGACAGACAGACAGACGACAAATAGGGAGATTGTGTGGAATAGACAAGGGTATGTCGAGTGTGTGCAGAAAAGGAGAGGAAACAACAGAAGAGCGAAAAAGTAAAAAAAAAAGTAAAATTGAATGCTGCCATTCACCATCTGTTTCTACGTGAGAGAGGGAGGATGTGTTTGTGTGCATGCAAGATGATCAAAGCTGTTCTGAATGCTACTTGTCATCCGTCTCTTTCTCTATTTCCGTCTGAATGACGTAAACATATTTTTCTGATCCATTATGTGATCTGAGCAACTGAATGAGCGAGTGGACACAGAGGTAGTGGATAAATTGGATAAACCCTGTATCAAAGTGGAGCGTAAGGTGTGAGTACCAGAGGCATGAGTCGAAGGGTTCTTCAACATTAAAGGAAACCCATACTACCAATGATAATGACCCTCATACCAAAGATAATGACCCTCATATCAATGATAATGACCCATATACCAAAAGCAATGACCCTCGTACCAATGATAATGACTCTCATACCAAAGATAAGGCCCCTAGTACCAACGATAATAACCTGATGTCTTCCAGATATATGTAGGTGTAGGTGCCTGCCAATTAGATGTATTGTCTGCCAGGTAGGTGTCTGCCAGGTAGATTTAGGTGTCTTCCAGGTAGATTTAGGTGTAGGTGTCTTCCAGGTGGATGTAGGTGCCTGCCAGATAGAGGTGTATGTGTCTCTGCCAGGTAGACTTAGATGTAGGCGTCTGCCAGGTAGATGTAGGTGTCCACCAGGTAGATGTAGATGTCATTGTTTGCCAGGTAGATATAGGTGTAGGTGTCTTCCAGGTGGATGTGGGTGTAGTTGTCTTCCAGGTAGATGTTTTTTAGCTGTGATGATTGATTTTCCCCCCCCCCCCCCCCCAATAAAAAATAAAAAAATCGGTAAAAATTAATGATACAATTATAAATAAGAAAATAAAAATGTGTAAAATAGGCCAGTTCTGCTCTGTGCGGAAGAGAATTGGCACTCCGAGAATTCGCGCACTTCTTTACAAGACCGGTAACCATAGCAACGCCGGTAAACAAAAGCACTCCGGATGGCCGTAGTGCTCCCCGCACTTCAGCCATCCGGAGGCGCACAGATATTTTGGCCGTGATATTATCTGTAAAATTATATTATACTATTATATATAGAACGTTATAAGACGCTATCACCGAGTGTGAGAGGCGAGTTGACGAGAAGATGGCGGTTGACCTAGTTTCAAAGTTTATACCTTTTATACTCGGTAATACCGGCGTAACGTGTTGACACGACTACTACTACATGTTCCAAATCTGTTAACATATTCTCCATCCATTAAAAGAGAAAGATCAGTTAAGTCATTAATTAGTCTGAAATATACCAGCCAGCACATACACATTTGACTAGCAGATTGGCTCCCGCCTAGCAATAACGTCAATGGTGGAGCTCTGGCTAACTGTCAATTCACCTGCACAACTCGTTAATGCCTGACTTCGGAATAAATCCGTTATTTTTGAGCAGTTAGATGCATCCCCCTCCAGCATCCGCTTCTTCTTTATTCTGGCATTTTCAGCCCCTCCTTTCTCTTTTCTCTTCTTGCCTTCCATGAGTGCCACAACAAGCAAAAGCAAGCAACCACGAACTTGCTCGCCTTCTCTGTCTGAGGTGTCTTTAGGGTCATGCCATTAGACGTGGGGCCGCTCATATATCCCCCTGCATTTCCGAAAATGGACTTGACCTGCAAGCTGTTTATTGAATAGACGCATTTCCCAATCCCAGGAGTCTTTGCTCCATTCTACGTCAATTCAAGAACAAACTAATTAAAGTAAACTGTTGTTCGTATTATTTATTTATGGCTATGAAAGTTCTGTAACGCCTGAATAATGAAGAATTAAATGAAGTAAGAAAAAATAATATAAAAAAAAAACATGAATGAGACATAGAGAGTAAGCAAGTGGTATAAATATTGGTTGGATGTTCTCGAGACATGTATTGTTTATTTCCGGGGATTTTCACGGCGTCTTGACGGGGAATAAATTATGCTCAGGGCCGGCTTGCAGACGCCTCGCGGCCGCTCACAATTGCAGGCCAGTCCACCTAACCTCGCTGGCCGGCCGGCCGGCCGGAAAATCTCCCGATCGTCCCGACGGCCACTCCGCCTCTGGATGTAGGTGTAGGTGTCTGCCAGGTGGATATAGGTGTCGTGTCTTCCAGGTAGATGTAGGTGTCTGCAGGGTAGATGTTGATGTAGGTGTCTGCCAGGTGGATGTGAGTGTCTGCCAGGTGGATGTAGGTGTAGGTGTTTGCCAGGTTGATGTAGATGTAGGTGTACACCAGTTAGATGTCTGAGATCTTGAGGTCACCAAAACACTGTTGTTGTTGCACAATTGCACAAAGCTATTGGCTGGTGCATGCGTGGGCTTGGTGCAGTTTGTTATCATGCTCTGATTATGTGCGTCTTCTTTAACAGCACAGTGTTGGCTTAGAGAACTGAACCCTTTTAGATGTTTTCTTCCATGAAATCTGTTAGGACCACTCCACCAGCCTGGGGGAAGAGTTGGTGGGGTCACAACCTTAAGTGCTTTTATAAATTTAACCTTCACCTTTAAATTTCACATCCATTCTAGTTCTTCCATTCGCTTCCATCTCGTAATGTGCACGTGGAGCGTGGTATTCCCTCACCGCAGTTGTTGTGTGTGCTGTCCTTTTGTCCACTTCCACATTCATCAATATGTTTTCATAGACTGCATTGTATAGAAGGTTTGGTGCAACTATACTGGGGAAGGAATCTGCCAAGTCCATCTGTATAAAAATTTTTTTTGCTGCAAACACAACATCCACAGGGTTCTCGAGCAAAAATAATATGTCTTTTCCGTTTCCACATAAAGTGTGAATGCCCTATTTTAGATCAAATTTGGACACTCCTCCCCTGGCGCTCTTCCCAGTGTAGAGCGGGTCCTCTTGCGTTCTGGTTGTTATCGTTGCGATTTTGTGATAGTACCATTGTACCACCTTCTCACATCTGACAACAACCTAGCCCCCTTTCTTTCTAACATCAGACATTAGCCATGCCCCCTTCCCTTCTCACATATTCACTAACCACGCCCCCTCCCCTTCTCACATATACACTAACCACGCCCCCTTCCCTTCTCACATCTTCACTAACCACGCCCCCTCCCCTTCTCACATCTTCACTAACCACACCCCCTCCCCTTCTCACATCTTCACTAACCACGCCCCCTTCCCTTCTCACATCTTCACTAACCACGCCCCCTCGCCTTCTCACATCTGACACTAACCACGCCCCCTCGCCTTCTCACATCTTCACTAATAATATAAATAATACATTTCATTTAGAGGCGCCTTTCAAGGCAACCAAGGTCACCTTACAGAGCATAAAGTCATCAATAAATCGTTTAAAAACAAGACATTGTGGAAAAAAATTATCATAAATAACTAAATAAATGAATAAAACAAAAACAAGACAAAACAAACAAACAATCAAGACAGTGATCAGTTAGACGTTGTGTGCGAGTTTGAACAGGTGAGTTTTGAGTTGTGACTTGAAGGTTGTAATGGTGTCTGACTGTTTTATGTGTGGGGGGAGGGAGTTCCAGAGCCTGGGTGCTGAACAGCTGAATGACCGGGGCACCCATTGTAATGAGTCCACCACGCTACGACACTAACCACGCCCCCTCGCCTTCTCACATCTGACACTAAACACTCTCCCTCTTACATTTTCACTAACCACGCCGCCTCTCCTGAACCTAACCACACCCCCTCTCTCTTAGACCAGGGAGTTCACTATAGTTCTGCACTTTCCCTGAAGACACTCAATGGGGTTCATTCTGGGTCCAAATGAGAGGAAACAACGGAAGAGCGAAAGAAAGTTCAGTAAAATGTAATGCTGCCCTTCACCATCTGTTTCTACGTGAGAGAGGGAGGATGTGTTTGTGTGCTTGCAAGATGATCAAAGCTGATCTGAATGGGGTCCATTCTGGACATAGATGCGTCAACATGTTTTCATTTTGATATCCCTGCGACGCGGTTGAGGTGCAGTTGGGCAAGCTCTCTATGGCTGCATCATTACACACTGTCATGTCATTTTAGGGGTGAAGGAAAACAAGAACACACAGCGGGACGAGAACATGCTAATTACTCACGCTCCAGTCCGATCCAATCAACAGTAACGGATCCTAAACTGGTTTGTAGGTTTGATCCTTGGCAGCAGTCTCTTAGCGGGGATAGAACCCACACAGAAGATCCAAGATGTCTTTCAATCATAGCATTTAAGTCTAGTAGTATGTTCAATGGAAATAATAATGGAGAGGGCCTGGTTGATGCGTCTCCTGCTTCATGTGTCCCTCATATTAAAGGGGCCGGGGGGTTCTGAAGGAGGTTGACATGCCCACGGTTGACAGCCTCATGTTTCATTACGTCGGCCCTCATTCACATCGGGACAGAGCTGCAGTGAGCGTGATTCAGTGGATGCACACTCTTAACTCATACACACACGCACACGCATACACACACAAAAACCGAGCCACTAGGTCTTTAGTGTGATTATGGAGATGGATGTTGAGGATTTGTTTAACAGTGTCAGCCCATACGGGTCAATTATGCAGCAGGAGGGAAGTTGAAATTGTGGTCAGTCTCCGGTAGTTTGCATGGCACATTATAGAGTTTATTTCACAAGTATGTGTTAATGATGTTGTGTGTGTGTGTGTGATTGTGTGTGCACGTCAGTCCCTGGTTAATTTTATGGCAAAGTGTGTGTGTGTGTGTGTGTGTGTGTGTGTGTGTGTGTGTGTGTGTGTGTGTGTGTGTGTGTGTGTGTGTGTGTGTGTGTGTGTGTGTGTGTGTGTGTGTGTGTGTGTGTGTGTGTGGTTGTGAGCGCAGCGATGGCACAGTTGACCAACCCCCAGAGTCCATTAAAGGGATTATGAAGATGTGTGTGAAACCTAGTTGACAGTCTGTCAGGGCTTCGCATTCAAATCATTGCATCGGATATTATCAGATGGCCCTTCTCACAGGACAAACATCGCACATTAACACAGAGCTGCAGAATTACATTTCCTACAGCACACGGCTGTCCATTAGCCAGGAGAGCTCTAGATGCCAATGGGTTGCCCCATTACCCATTAGAAAACACATGTAGAAGACACCGAATGTGAAGGAAACCTTTTCATGAAACTAAACACACGTATGAAGTAATTAATGTTGGCCAAGTGAAAATGTTACTTAGTCTATAAAAGAATCTCCAGGCATCACATAATGAATGTGAAACTCTAAAATGTGTTTTTGAAAAAACATCCCCCGTGATGGGACAGACAAAGGGCTTATCTTACAATCGCATTGAGGTGGGTTGAACAGAAACTCTTTAGACACAAGGCTAATGTGAACGTGTGGTTGAATTAATTGAATTATAGAGAGAATCGCATGCCAATTTAAAATGAATGAATATTCCAGTTAAACGGTTAACGCATGTTAGAGCCTGAAACACCTATTAGCTGGAGTTCCCACATTGTTTCAAGAAATTCAACACAAAACAACTTAGATAAAGGTGCAGTTAGAAATAGCTTTTACTACGCATTTGGTGCAATAATTCAAACGTGCAAGGCCGGAACATGATACAATAATCTCCCAATGTATCGGTGATACTGCATCCATCTGAGCAGATAACCGGGGCGCGTTGTTAATCTTTCTGGGAACACGGTATAATCAACCACTCCCGGGTCAATGCTCTGACGGCCGGGTGGGAACATCTTAACACAACCGAACACTCCCCCCTGTTGTCAGACTTGTTGACAGCATCTTGTACCAGACTGACGAATGGTCCTCGTGTTGTGGGGGCTTTCGCAGAACTCTGACTCATCGGTCAAAACAACGCTGCATAAAAGCACATAAAAACAGGCTGGGGAAAACAGGGTGCGCACACCTTATTAAATATAGACCGGGCGGGCGGACCTGAAAGAAGAGCAAGGTCCCTGAATTGTGCGGAAACTCATCGCCTGACACAATGGACCCCTGCATGGATAACTATGAACACAGTGGCCTGGGAAGGAGCAGAACGCAAGAGGACCCGCTCTACACTGGGAAGAGCGCCAGGGGAGGAGGCTGAGCACAGAGAAACCCACGCGATAGGGTCTGGCTCAATCAGGGATTGGAGGAGATGCTGTGTTAAAGATGATAGGTGGAAACAGGTGAGGGATTGAAGAGAACGATATAATGGATGGGGAGAGGGGGAAGCAAGGAAGGAAGGATACAGAGTCAGGAAGAGGACCAAGAAAAACGGAATGAAGGATGGAGAACAAGGAGGAGGCTGCGATGAAGAACACTGCAGAGGAATAGGAAAATGCTGAGATAGAGGCTACACTTGACACGGGGAGAATGAAGAGGGTTAATTGTAGCCCTTTGAAATAACTCAAGTGATTCCCTATCCTCTGGCTGTTACTCGTCTGAGGATGGACAGGGCAGTTCAATCAGACGATAGCCATGAGCAACTCCTACTTTTCTCTGTGAGAATGAGATGAAGATGAAGAAAAAGAAGAAGAAGAAGCAGATTAGGAAAGAGAGACACAGCGATATAAATGGAGGTGGTTGGTGGAGTTTTGCTGCTACACTACGTATTTAAATACGTTTTGTCATGGTTTGTGCTCCTACTCAATCTTCAAATCGGCATATAACTACCTCCCCCAGCCGTCACACTGTTTATAATTTGTTCATAACATGATTAATATTTAGCATGTAAATAGATTAATTTGGTGCAAGCACTGTTAAGAGGGTTTCAGTATGGAACATCAACACTTCTATGATGGAACTGGAGGCTTGTCACACAAAAATGTTCGAGTAGCATTTGAATGTGTAGTCAAGAAAATCAATAAGTAGGTGCGTGAGAGTGTTAGAGTGAGTGCGTAACTAAATATTACTTTTCCTCGAATAGAATTCATAAATTAATAAAAGTCACAATCTAATATATTCTCTCCTATAAATCAATTGTAAAAATAACTTGATTTACTTGTCAGTATGATCATTTATGTCTAAATCCCTTGAAATAAGGGTTATTATGTAGTTGTCAGTGGATTAAGCCTGCTCATTTATTCATGAACTAGAATTAGAACGGTGATATTGGTAAATAAGTCATAACGAACCAACAATGTACCATTACTCTGGTAACCACTACAATTCTTAACCTCTTCTCAGGTTTTTGACAATATAATTTTGTTGGTTTTCAGGATCGATCAGAGAATTCAGACCAAGATAGACTATTAAAGTTAATCCAAAAGGAGTACACACACACACACATACACACACACACACACACCAATTTTCCTTTGACTTTTTGTACACTGTGTGCATGGCTGTGTTCATTTCATGAGAGGAGAAACAGGAGAAACAATCCGAGGAGAAGAGGCGGTTGGCACAATGGCAGCGAGCCAACTGAGCAGAGATGAATTTGGAGGGCAAGGTAGATAAATGGAAGAAAGAAAAATAGAGGTTGAAACTCTAGAGATGTGCTTGTGATAAAACAATAGCGGCAGTGGAATAAGGAAAGCTCCATCCGGGGCGCTCAATGCTGTGTCGCTGAGCGTTGATGTCACGTTCAATGAAATGCAAATATAAGCATGCATATTAATGTCGCTGACAAAAACATTGTCTGTGTGCACAGGGTGGTCGTTTGCAATCGAAATAGGCATATTATTTCTGTTATCCGTTAACATTAAGGGAAGTCTGACTTTCTTGGAGAATAGTGAGATTAAACCAGCAGCAATGTTTTTAATAGACACCGCACAAGGTTAACATCTGTGGACTGAAGAGCAATCAATATTTGGGAAGCCCTTTCTGTGTCGACACAGCCTCACACTTTGAATCAGCCCTATTGTCTGTTCTATGGTGTGATTGGCTCTGACAATAATGACACAAACCACCTTGTTTCCTGTAATTACATCATGTTTTGAAGGCCAGGACAATATAATTCACAGCCACAAGGGAAACTATGTTTAGTGAATTATCTCTGCGTAAGACTGGAGAATTTAGGAGCAGAACAACGGCATGGTAATTACAACCGCTCACAAGCAGGGGAATGCTGGAAGTAATTGAGACTAATTGCATGACAATAGTTGTTTAGTTCCCATAAAAACAAGAGGTATAATGGAAGGTGCTTGGTAATTATACTGATGCAGTTAGGCAAAAAAAATGTTTTAAACTATCCTGGTAATTGAAGGAGAGTCAACAATGCCTCCCCTTTTCGAACCAGTTTGACCAATCTAATGGCTGGGTCACTTTCACACATAGTGCTATTCGATAGATCATTACACCTGTTTGTATTAAGGCAGGAACCACTGTTGAATCATAATTCATCGTCTGAATTTAAGTATTTTTAACTGATACACCAACTCTACCAATTAAACAATTCACTTTACTACTGTAGACATTAGCTGCTTATTAGGTCTATAGCATCGGGTTTGTCTGTACAACTGCCGGGACACAATCAAGGTGCTCATCGCTAAATGGACACAATTTCTAACGTTTCCTTTTATCATTTTAGAGAATAGATGAAAACAGTGTTAACGGCGGCAGAATTTACAATATGTGATACCACCTTAATTCCTCTTTACATCATTAATGTACTATATTGTATAATGTGTGTATATATATATATATCTATGTGTGTATGTGTATATATATATTATATATGTGTGTGTGTGTGTGTGTGTGTGTGTGTGTGTGTGTGTGTGTATGTACCCTATATATATATATATATCAGTGGAGGCTTCTCCATTGAGGAGAGGGAGGAAGATCCTCCCTAACATTGTTGAGAATAAAAAATGTAGATTGCCCAGACTATTGTAATGAATTAATGCCCTTAAATATTACTACTTTATTGCCTTTGAATATATAATGTTCGTTTCCCTGGGTAAAGGGACATTAGCACCCCCTATCGCCTATTGACAATTACTTCAGGGAGGAACGTCCTCCCTTTGCCACCGTTCACTCCCATTCATTTTCCCGAAAGTACTGGCGGCCGGTGGATAACATGGGTTTCAATGGGAGAGAGGAGGAAAATCCTCCTCTGAGCGGGTGGGACCTTAAGGGGTCTGATTCGCGCAAAAATCTATCCGTCTGCGCTATGAACCAATAAGCAGGATCCCTGGATGTTGAGCAGTGTTGCCAGATTGGTCCGATTTCCCACCCAATTGGGCTACTTTTAACCATGTTAGGCTGGAAAGATCATCATTGGGCGGGAAATCTGCCCAATCTGGCAACGCTGTCGATAGCAAACCCGGTCTGCATTGCCGCGGTGTTCAGTCTGAGAGACGCAGAGCAAGTGAAATCTGCGATAGCGAGATCCTAAATGCACAATGGAAACATTGGAAACGGAGGACATTGTTAACGTCTTATTACAAAAAGCATTCCATTCATTCAGTTACAGTGCTAAGTTAGCGACCAAAGAAAGAGGTAGACCACTTCCCAAAATCAAGGTCACCAGAAGTAATGGCAACGTCAGTGTTGTGAGTGCTACATGGTTTGCTAGGTACGCATGACTTACTGGTAGCATTACAAGCAATTGTAACTGAAAATAAACATAGCTAAATAACTTCAGTCAGTGAGGGCAAAAATAGGCCCAATGATAGGCCCAGATTTTTTTATTTACTTTTACAAATCAATAGTAGGCCTGATTTGACTAATATGCTTTGCATCCTTTCCTTCTCAAATGACAGTGATGCCACTGGTGGCTTTGTATACATTTTGTTCACATAACTCCCTCCCTGCTATTTTGTAGTTCACCAAAACACCCTGAAACAACTTGAGTCTCACATTCTTATGCCACCATACACCAACAGTGCAAGCAGGCCAATGGCAACCAAGCGCGCAGTCCTTCCTCCCTCACTTTAAAAACCACCAGCCGCCACTGATATATATATATATATATATATATATCAGTAGAGGTGTTTTTAGTCTAATTGACAGCGCAAATGTTTGCCTAATTTACCCTGTGATTAGGGCGTTGCAACAAAAGTCATTACCAAGGGCGGTGGATTCTTAAAGGGACACTGTAAAAATTACTCCCATCTAGTGGTACAATTGTATATTGCATTCAAACTAATAGTGCTCGCTTGTTCAAAAACTACGGTGGGCAGTATGTGCCAAGAAGCTGTGTCATGACATCCAATACTACCTCATCGAGTCATTCGAGTGATGATGAGGTTCGTTATTTCAAACTGCATTGAATCATTAGTGTAAGCTAATGATGTATGAGTAATTACTCCTCGAGCAAGATCGTGAATTATTTCAGTCATTATTCACGCTGGCTCAGAGAGAAAACGCGTTTGCATTTCCTGTACCACGTAGTGCTTTTTGTCCCTCTCTGCAGTTCATAGACCGGAAGAACATGGAAGCCTCCATGAAGCTTACCCGTCCTATGTAACTACATATTAATTATTCTTCGCTCAGGAGGATAAGTGAGATTTTTGGCAGAGATAATTTTACACCAATGAGGACTTATTTATGAATGAATACGTTGATTTGAGGTAATAAATGACTTAAAATATTACAGTGTCCCTCTAAATGTGCATAGAAGCAGCACTAAAATATAGTCATGCATAGTCAACCTACCTGGGGCTTAATTAATGTATTTACTCATGTAAAGTCAAGATCGGGACTCCCTCTTGGCCAAAAGACTGTGTGTGTGTGTCTCTGTCTGTGTTTGTGGCATGCAAATATTACTTATGTTATGGATAATACCAGCTCAGTGCTTCTATCTAAATGAGTTAATTGTGAACAATACATAACCATTTAACAAGTCTTCTTTGAATATTGCATAAAGTTGCCTAGTAACGGGGACGCTGGCGAGTCTAACGCCGCTCTGTCTGGCTTGTTTTTATTCAGTATTTTTAATATTTCTCACGAATGCATTGAACATTTTGTTGTTGTTTTGGTCTTTAGTAGTTTACTAGTTATATATAGTCACTTTTCGCTATTGTAAGTACGCCAGTTTTCTTTATTTTTACGTGTTTTATACGTGGAGTCGTACAGTTGCTTGGCAGTCGCGATGTTCTTTTTCTTTATCTTACTAGTCTTTTAACTTTTTATTAGTTATCTTTTGCTTACTTTCAACACCTTCTGTCTGAAACCCTTCCGGACCTCGGATCGGACTACCATTCTCCCCTTCTACCCCTGGAAACTGGTCGCTAGCTAGCCAGCTGGTGACTAGGATGCTACCTGTACGTGCCACTGCTGTCAGCTGTCCGGGACCTGCCTGCAGCGCTGGGCCATTGATTAGCTGGCTGCCGGGAGAGCCATTGCGGGGTGACTACATGCTAGCTGGCTGCTAAAACCCGGCCCTCCGTCATCGTCCCCTGCTTAAACACTTGTATTCCATCTCCGAGCTCCTCCAACTACGCTCTTCACCATGCACTCCTCCCGGACACATTATATCCAACACAATCAAAGAACTCGGACTCCATCGTCTGCCACGATATGTCCACAGAGGCAGCCGGAGGACGTTTGTTTACTCCGGCTCAGAAGATTCCATTTCCTCACTGTGGGCCAATCGGCACCTGCCAAAGACACGACGTCATCAACATTACAACCACTCCGTGCGCACTGTTTATCTCACTCCGCTACCCAGAGCTCCTCAACCCGTCACCAACAAAAACTCATCTCATCTGAAATGTGCACTTCTCAACACCCGTTCACTTAACAAAAAAGAGGACTTCTCCTCAGTGAATTTATTTCTAATTCAGCACTGGATTTTCTCTGTCTCACTGAAACCTGGCAAAAACCCATGGACTATTTTTCACTCAATCAAGCCACGCCCCCTGGATACTCTTACATTGACAAACCTCGTCTGGATGGTCGTTCTGGCGGTGGAATTGCCATCATCCATCGACATGACATCAAAACCAGTGCAACATCCATCCCAACCCCTTCTTCATTTGAATCCCTTTCTTTTAAACTATCTGGTCCCAAGCCCCTGGTCATTGCAGTCATTTACCGTCCCCTAAGCCCGACCCTGCGTTTCCCTCTGATCTATCGGCATTCCTTACCCAGCTCTGTGCTATATCTCCATCCGTTCTCCTCCTGGGCGATTTCAACATTCATGTGGACCTCTCTGTCTGCCAACCCGCAATCGAACTTCTGGAAATCCTCTCATTCTTCAACATAACCCATCACATCGATTTTCCAACTCATAACAAAGGCCACACCCTGGATCTGGTCTGTTCCACTGGCATCACAATCGGTCACCTGGCCAGTAACAACCTCCACATCTCCGACCATCTGGCCATTACTTTTCAAACTCACACTCCCTCCCCCCATGAGAAGCAAAAACGCACCATCACTTTCCGCAACCTCAAATCCATCAACCCATCCTCTATTTCCACACGTCTTTCTGAGTCCATTGCTAAACTCACCATCACCCACAACAACTCCCCCGACAACCTGGTTAACTGCTATAACTCATCCCTCTCATCCTGCCTTGACCAGCTTGCACCTGTTCAGTCTAAATTGGTCTCATTCTCCCACTCTGCCCCATGGTACACTGACGAACTCCGCCATCTCAAATCCAAACGAGGCCAACTGGAACGGCTTGCCCACAAAACAGGTCTTACCGTCCAACAGGAAATTTACAAACAACACCTCCAGCTATACAACGACCCCCTGAACTCAGCCTGCTCCTCCTACTACTCAGGAATCATCCAGTCTGGCAGCAGCAATCCAAGGACCCTCTTCAACAACATTAACACACTCCTCAAGCCATTGGACACCATCTCTCACTCCTTCTCAGTTGAAAAATGCAATAACTTCCTATCCTTCTTCAATGATAAAATCAGCACAATCCACAGCCAGTTGACCATCGACCCCGCCCTACGTCCTAAACCGGATCCCCCCCTAACCACCTTCAATCCTTCTCCACATTTGCTACCATCACCTCCTCTGATCTTTCCTCCATAGCCTCAACCATGAAATCAACAACCTGCAACCTGGACCCGCTCCCCACCACACTTCTAAAGGCCTGTCTCCCCACTCTCTCCACCCTCATCACTAACACTGTAAACTCCTCTCTATCCTCCGGCCATGTCCCCTCCTCCCTAAAGCTTGCATCAGTCACCCCCGTACTAAAGAAACCTGGCCTGGATCCTGATTCCCCTAACAACTACCGCCCCATCTCCAATCTACCTTTTCTTTTATTAAGAATTTTGTTCATTTTACAGACAAACAATACAAGACAACACAACAAGGCACATATAATGCAATTTGCTCTCACATATAGCACATATAATAGATGTTCTTGTCACAGTAGACAGTGTGTTACAGTCATTGTAATTACATCTGCTAACTTACATTGTTTACAGGGGAGAACAAATGAAAACAAAACTAAACAAAACAGAAACAAAAAGTACTCAATCCGTCTTATCATCCAACCAACCATCAACATCCATGTTGTTATTTTCAAGGAAGTTGTAGAAAATGTTCCATATTTCCCAAAACTTGTCAAGTCTATTTTTTGTTGTGTAACTTATCTTTTCCAAAGCTAAGTAAGAAGTCATTCCCTTCAACCATTGTGATGTGGCACAGGGTGTATCTGATTTCCATGAGAGAGCAATACATCGTTTGGCTTCCAGAAAACAAATATTCAGAAGAGACCTCATTTTTTTAGAGGTAGTGAAGTCTTCTGGATCGATATTCAATAGGCACAATTTAGGACTAAGAGGCACTTTCCTGCCAATGATTTGGCTAGCAAGGTCCACCACCTTACTCCAAAAAGAAAGTGCCTTTTGACATTCCCACATACAATGAAATAAGGTACCTTTTTGGTCTTTACATTTGAAGCAGGTATCAGGTATGTTAGGGTTAAAGTGGTGCAATTTAGCTGGTGTTATGTACAGTCTACTTATCCATTTATATTGTAACAGTTTGGAGTTTGTATTTACGGATTGGGTCTGAGCTAGAAAACATGCCTTTGACCATTCCTCCTCAGTTACATTATCCTGCAAGTCCCTTCGCCATGCTTGAAGTGAGCGCTGTGATGATTCTTTAGACTTGCTTACAAAAAGCTGAAACCTGTCCCCTAGAATGTAAAAACTTCAAAGTGTGATCTTCTAGAGTGGATAGGGGGGGAAGCTTCAAATCATTGCTCTGTCTGGAAAGGATGAAGCTTCTAAATTGTAAATATTTAAAAAAATGTTTTGCAGGAATCCCATATTTTGATTTAAGCTCTTCGAATGACATGAGAACCAAGTTTTCATTGTAAAGGTCAGCTACCTTAGCTATACCCTGGGCTGCCCATATTTTTAACCCTGGGTCTGCTCTACCAGGTTGGAAGTCATCATTACCAAAAATTGGAAAAAACCGAGATAGTTTAGCTGTTTCTCCTAGGTATGCAAGAGATTTGTGCCAAACCATTAATGTATTTTTGAGAAAAGGATTTTTAGTATGTTTGATTAGTTTATGTTTTTTTAGCAGAGAAGATGTACAGGTTTAAAGGTATGTTTGTTAAATGTGCTTCTATTGAAACCCAAGCTGGAGGGTGGTTTCTCTCAAAATAAAACATTCCTGCTCTGATTCGAGCTGCCCAGTAATACCACTCAAGATCTGGTAGTTGTAAACCACCTCTATCATATGGTAAATACAACAGGGAAAGCCTGAGCCTGGGACGCTTGTTGTTCCATATAAAGTTAGAGAAAAGCTTTTTAAGAAAATTAAAGAGTGAGGGTGGAGGAGCAAGTGGAATAGATTGAAAGAGATAAAGAAACTTCGGTAAAATTGACATTTTCAATACATTTATACGCCCAATCATAGAAATGGGTAGATTTGTCCATCTATTTATAAGTTGGGTGACCTTATCTGTTAAGGTATTGTAGTTATTAGGAACAATTTTGTCAGTGGTAGGGGCAATCTTAACACCCAGGTATGTGAAGCCATTTAGTGAAACCGTAAAAGGAGTAGGAATTGGGGGGTGTAGTCGTTCCCTTTCATTCATGAATAATATTACAGATTTGGAGTAATTCATTTTGTATCCCGCAAAGGTGCCAAAAAAGTTAATTTGGTCCAATAAAGCTGGTAAAGTCTGTTTCAAATTAGAGCAAAACAAAATGACATCATCAGCATACAGTGCTATACGATGTTCCATATCTCCTATCCTTATGCCTTTAAAACTAGTATGGTTGCGAATTGCCATGGCCAGCGGTTCAATTGCCAGGGTAAATAACAGTGGAGACAGGGGGCAGCCTTGTCTTGTGCCCCTGTACAACTTAAAGGGTGCTGAAGATAGCCCATTTGTTAAAACTACAGCCAGGGGGTCAGCATAAAGTAGTCTGATCCAGCAGAGAAATTTCTTCTTTATGCCAAATCTTTGAAGAACCTCAAACAGGAAGTGCCACTCCACCTTGTCAAAGGCCTTCTCGGCATCCAATGACAAAATAGCAGTGTCCATGCATCCTGAATTTTCAAACAAAATATTAAGAACTCGTCTTATATTATGAAAACCCTGTCGTCCCTGAACAAAGCCGTTTTGATCAGAGTGCACCATTTGTGGTAGAAGTGTATCTAACCGTCTGGCTAATGCTTTGCAGAGAATTTTGAGATCGTTATTAAGAAGTGATATTGGTCTATACGATCCACAAAGGTTAGATGCTTTACCTGGTTTTAACAATAGTGTGATTACTGCCATATTTAGAGAAGGGGGAAAGGACCCAATATCTAAGGACTCTTTATACATTTCAAGTAAAGGTGGCAGTAGCGTGTCCTGAAAAGCTTTATAGATTTCAATGGGAATTGAATCCTCGCCAGGAGTCTGTAAATGTACAATTTAATATTTAGTTGCGGACTGTATGTGAGGTGTGTTTAGGTTTTTTGGGTGTAAATGTAACACCTGTTTTGCTGCTGAAAAACCGGACATTTTGCATATTGTCAATTGTATTTATTTATTTGAAATATTTTTCTCTTTTAAACCCAGTTCTCACGGGTTGGTTCGACCTGGACAATAAACCCTGTTTCCTAACAAAGACCTCTGGCCTTGTCTGTACTACTTGAGAGCTACACTATGGACTAGTGAAACAGACTTTTCTTAAAACAATGACATCATGATCTCTGTTTACACATGGCAACTGTTGTTTCCCGCATTGAGAATGAGCCAGAAACCTACCATCAATGGTTGATTACTTGCAGGTTTAAGTGTAGCTAGTACTTTTATGTTTCATTTCCTTATGATTAGCTGTGGTTTTTCACCTAAAGACTATCTTCTGATCCTACCTGCATGGCACAATAAGAACATTTTAAAGCCTTCTTAGGTCTATTGAAGACATATTTGTGGATGTATTTATATTTTTAACACCATTGATGTGGACAGGAATGTTTTGGAAAATCGGGAGGGAAGAAGTATGAGAGATGAACCAGCTTGTCTGATAATGTTACAGAATTTTGATACAAAGCTATGTTATATAGATGGCAATCCTGAGGACCACAGAGGGCCATGCTGCCAAAAAATGGTGTCAAAACTCAACACACAAGCAAATAAGACACAACACTGAGAAATACCATACACATCTATGTCAAATTGAAACTCAAATTTTTAAGATGTCAATCTGATGACAAAATTATACACACTTGTATCATATGTGGCATCCCGCCCCTTAAACCTCGGCCCGGACGGGCCCGAGGGTTTGTGTTAGACGGCATATACCGCCGCCATCCACTAATCGGCGACAAAGAGCCTCCCGCAGATGTCACTAACGAACGAGAGTGCGAACAGCTGGCCGGGAGGACGAGACCAGGAAGCCACGGTATAAGGAGCCGGCATGCTGGAAATGGGGGGAGAACACGACCTGGAGAGAACGGCCGAACCAGCGCGCTACATAGAGGCTCACGGAGACCCTATAGTCGTGATACACGAGTTATTTTCCTTTGTGTTATTCATTAAATGCCGAGTACGGCTTCACCCCTCCGCGACTAAGTGATTTATTCCGGGAATCTGTCCCACGGGGAAGCGGGTTACCACTACGAACCCCCGGTAAGACGAACTACCCAACCGGCATGCAGAACCCGGATACTGCCGCGGCCACGCAGCGGGAGACGGCGGAGAACTTCGCCCTGCTCCACGAAGCTGTGTTACGGCTCACACAACACGCAGTCCGAGACGCCCCGACCTCTGCACCGACCAGCCGACTCACCAAGCTCGGGCCCAACGATGACGTGGAGGCGTACCTCGAGACCTTTGAGCGGACCGCCCAGAGGGAGAACTGGCCAGTGGAGCAGTAGGCCCACATCGTGGCCCCGTTTCTCACCGGTCCTGCCCAGCAGGCGAGCCAAGATCTGCCAGCGGAGGCCGCCAGGCAGTACCCCGCCCTCAAACAGGCAATCCTCGCGTACTACGGACATAACCTCCCGGCCCGCGCGCAACGGATCCACGACTGGGGTTTCGACGCCCGGGGCGCGGTGCGGACGCAGATTGCACAACTCGGTCGGTTGGTGAAGAGGTGGCTAACCTCCGGAGTAGGACCCAGCCCTATAGATAGGGTAATTATAGACCATTCCTTATGTCAGCTACCGCCGGATGCCTGCAGGGTACTGGCCCACCACCACCCCGACACCATAGATGACCTGGTCAGACAGCTGGAGAATTGGCAGGTGGCCCAGCGGCTGAGCAACCGGACCGGGACCACCCCACGACCCACCGAGACCCGCCGAGACCGACGGGGACCCACGACCGGGGCTCCCGCAGCCGCACCAGTCCCACCGCTCGTAACCCCGGAGAGTCGTGAAATGAGACGGTGTTACGAGTCTGATCAGCTCGGCCATATAGCACGCTACTGCCTACTACTGGAAAGCAGGACGTATCAATGCCGTCGGCCTACGCGGGCTGGGGGGAGGACCGGCCCTGCATGCTGGCCACCAGCTGGACACAGACGACGCCCCGGAGCCCGACAATACCAGCAAGGGTTATGAACCAGGACACGCAGGCCATATTAGACACCGGCAGCGTGGTCACCCTCCTCCGCCCCGACTTGGCGGGAGGGAGGGAGGGGAAACCTATGGAGGTGGCCTGCGTGCACGGGGACACACGGACCTATAAGTCCTGCCATGTGGTCGTACGGACACCACAAGGGGTGTTTACGGCACGGGTGGGGATTGTACCCCACCTCCCGGTTCCGCTCCTAATTGGGAGGGACTGCCCGATATTTAACCGGTTGTGGGACCCAACGCGAGAACTCCGGGACAGGAGAGAACCTCCCCGCCGGGGGGCGATGTGTGCATGAAATTCCAAGGTCAAGGTCGGCATTTAAACCGGAAGGCGGGAACAAAGAGTGCCGGTTTCTAAGCCAACGGTGAAGCGCGTGACATTTCAGCCAATCTAAGCCAACGGTGAAGAGCGTGACTGACATTTCAGGTTTTTTGTGTTATTGAATATGAATATGAAGGTGCAACTTTTAATTATTTTGATCAGTCTGGAGGCTTTATTTGTAATTGGCAATCGCGATGAAATCGTATATTTTCTAAATAGGGTGCTGCGCTGCGTTGAAAGCCTACAGCAAGACCCGGGAGACGAGAGATGTTTTAGAGAGCTTAATGACCACACCATTATATTAAATTCTATGTTGTCCATGGTTCGCTCTAGGGAAGGACCTGATGGAGAGACTGTTGTCTTTTTGCAGTCAATATGTTTTTGTTTCAGTAGATTGTGTAATTTTAGAACTAGGCCTAGAAATACTCAAGAAAACTGCCTTCCTCCGGTTCCACCTACAGCCAGACTTGGCATTCCATGTCGCCCACGATACGACATAACAGTTGAGCAATTTAACCAGTGCCTGGGACTTGGTTTTAACTGGCAGGGAATTGCTTCTTTTTTCGGAATAAGCCGTCGGACTGTGTTCAGACATAGGCAACGTCTTGGTGTCGGACCTTTAGAATACACGTCCTTGACCAATGTAGAACTTACATCAATCGTGAGGGAGATTTCCATGAGTACCCCGAATGCTGGTGAGAGATACGTCATTGGAAGTCTACGGGCTCGCGGAATTCGTATCCAGCGCTGGAGGATCCGTCAAATTCTGCAGGAGATTGATCCCGTCGGACGGTCATTGAGACGCAGTCAAGCCATTCGCCGAAGGGTTTACAGTGTGCAAACTCCAAACGAGTTATGGTATGTGTGCTTTGGGCCATTGACAGGTCTATTCTTACAAGTTATGGCTTGCCTAACGTTACTGTTTGTGATCCCTGTAGGCCTATTTATATTACCTGTACAATTTTGATTTAAAAGTTTCGCTCATAGGCTTCCCTAGATTAGAACTAGCTGACTTCCCCCAACCGAGGACTGGTTTAGCTCCATTGAGTAAAAAAAAATACAATGTAGGCCTATCCCTGAGTGTGTGTGATCAACACGATCATTTTGATCACCATATTTTACATAAAAGTGATCGTGATCACAGATCACACACACTCGGGAGATTAGCCACATTATGGTTAACAAGATTAATACATATTTTGAATATTGTTGATATTTGGCTGTTCACCATGAGTTCATTGTTTTATTGCTCAATGGTGATCTTGCCCGGCTATCAGTTGGGGAAGCTACATAACTGATACTAATGGACAAATAACACAAACATACAACCTTTTTTTTACCCTAAGGGTTCATTAAGGTCTCGCAACAATATTTCTGGCCCATAGAGATGGACCACTTGTATGATGTGACCCTAAATAATTCTGAGTGTTTTTCCAGGATTGTAACAGCTGTCACTTCTTTCTTTTATACAGGCATATTGACGGGAACCATAAATTGGTGAGGTGGAGAATGGTGTTCCATGGCTGTGTGGATGGGTACAGTCGCTCCATCATATACCTTGAGTGCCTCAATAATAACAGGGCATCAAGCGTTTTGAGCCTGTTTCAGCAAGGTGTATCTGACTTTGGTCTGCCTTCGAGAGTACGGAGCGACCATGGAAGGGACACATAGAGGTTGCCCGATTCATGCTGAACAATAGAGGGGTGAATAGAGGGAGTATGATCATGGGGCGCAGCGTACACAACCAAAGAATAGAGAGGCTATGGGCAGAACTAAACCGAGTCGTTTCTTATTACTTCTCTGACTTATTTACGTTTATGGAAAATGAAGGCATACTTGACTCTCTTTGTGATCTTCATTTATTTTGTTTGCATTACATTTACTTACCTCGGGTTCGAAGGGGAGTAAGAGAATTCAGGAGCCAATGGAATAACCATGGACTCTCTACCCAAGGAAGCCAAACCCCATTGCAATTGTGGCATAGAGGTGTTGTCAGTCATATTGGAAGCAACAACACAGCTATACGTGGTGTGTTTCAGATTGATCAACAGTTAGGCACTGATAATGGTGAACCGCTACCTGCAGTAGAGAGCAGGAATAATATTGAGGTTCCTGAAAACAGTGTTCATGTAAGCAACAGTACCATGCAAGAAATTCAAGAATTAATTGACCCATTAATGAATGATGGAAATCATGGAATACAATTAGTCTCTTTTACATTTTTTGCAAGCAAGACATCCCAGAGGACTAAGTGAATGATTCTCTAGTGTGCAAAGTTGAGTTGGCTCTTAGCCTAAGAATTTCACTACTGATATTGATGTTGCTAGTTGATGTCTAGTATGTCAATAAACTTGAACTTGAATTAAGAGATGGGGCTATTATTACATAGAACATTTATTAATATGTAAATGTACCTGTATAAAAAAAATGTAGATTGGACACATCTACATTCTGCAACAGAACCCCCAAGCTCATTCAACAAGTAAAGTACACTTTAATTAAACTTGACAATAAAAACAAATTCATCAAGTAAACTGGCTCCATTCTTACTCAAACAAACAGGACAAATGTAAGCCCTTACTAGGAAATGTATCCACTGAAGTTAACAAAGCAAGCAAACTTGTGTCTAGTGTGAATTCAGTAATTTGAATTTCCAACATATACACATTTTTGGAGTGGATATACCGACATTACCATGTAATTGTACAATAAACAAAATGTCAGATTTTTTTTTTTTTCTTTTTACATACTGTTACATTTTATACTTTTGAACTTTAAATTCATCATCTATGGCATGCCAAACCCCTGTGTGTTTCTTATTGCAAAGTCCATGTTGGTCTTAAAACAATCGTACGTGCTGTAGATCGGCAGTTGAAGACAGCTGATGCAGGTGTTGGCAACAGGGAACTTTGCTGCTCCACCACTAGGGTGAAGAAATTCAAGAGTTGGTTGAGGAGAAAAGCCGATTGGTGGTACTGCATCAGATCCAGTTGCAAATGCTAGGATGTCCCCCAACTTCTTTGATCCATCTTCCTCTGTGTAGCAAGCAGGACAGCATAGAATTAAGCACGGAACACAAACTATATTTCAGGACTTTGTTGGGGTGGAAGATAAATATGAATGAGAGACAGACCAAATACTTTAAATCATAAACTTTGTCATGTTAACACCAGAAGCTTGTTTCCCTTTTCCTAGAAAAGTGCACATGAGTTTCCTGAGTTGTTCTCTCTATCTCTCACACATACCTTCAACATCTTGCAAATAGTCCCTCCAGAAAGCAACTACTGTTCTCTCCTCTCTTTTCTGGTTGCTCCCCTCCTCTGACCACTGGATGTGGAACAGCCCATCAACCTGGTCAGCGGTCAGCGGCCTTGGATTGTAGCACATCACTGGACTGAACGATTCTGGATCTGCTCCAGGACTCCAAGCGTTTTTAACCCATCTCTGAACCTATGACAGTATGGGAGGAATGGTGATTCAATGAAGAGTTCACTCTTTTGCATGTGTCAGGCATCAAACAACAGGATTTTCAATTTAACTAAATTTAAAATACCTTTCAAATGGTCCACGGACTCGGTTGATGACTTGAAACATCAAGACATCTTCCACAAGTCTATCCCTGTCGTCAACACTTTTCAGTGGCTTCAGACAGCCTGCATTGGCAAGATAGTCTTGGAGAGGTTCAGTTGACTGGGTGAGTTCCTCCAGAGTTGTTGATTCTGAAACCTAAAAATGATTAACAGTTTATTTTTTAAAAATCAGATAAAATTCTCATCCAAATTCCAGTTAAACATTATTCCAGTGACTACTTTTAGCTCAAAACTCAAATTTTCTCATATTTCAACACTGCTTTGCTAGAGGTGATTGTAACTTTGACGTTAGTGGCTGATAACGTGCCAGTGATATGATTTTACTTTTAATTGGGTAAGACTACTTCAGTCCAATGAACGCAACCTGGGCACTTCGTGACATCCAAAATGATATCTTGTGGCAGATGCATAATACCACAGTGTAAAACGGATATAAACTGATCCATTTAACTGAATTGGGGGCACAAATGATAAGACAGATAGATAGAGAATGCTGAATATGATGAAATGAAAATGCAACAAACCTTTTGTATTTTCTCACGGATTTCGGAGTCGGCGATGTCCCCAAGGTTTGGTCTAGATTTCTCTGGCCCTTGAACTATGCAGTCAAACAATGTTTGGGACAAGAAATTTGGTGAAGGCCCTCCATGTACCAGACTTACTGCAATAGCCCTTCCTGTAACAAAGTATCGGTCCTCTCTGACAGCTGAAAAAAAAGAGAGGTAGAATTTAGGTAGTGTTAGCATAACCTTTTAACTGTTGCCATGGAAATGCCTTAAAGTCACAGTTTGTAATCTGAGTTTGGCACCCTCTTTGGTACCAGGGTAGCCACACTGGCTTTTTACAGTGTTAGGCTATTATTTCAAAGGATTAAAATCACTATGAGGTTCAAAATGGAGTGGGAGCCATAATCTATTTTACAGGGTATATAATTATTTCATGAAAACCAAAAACAAGATAATGGCTACCTGATGAATCAAGAGCCAAGTTGAGGTTCCCTTCTGTTCCCTCAAACACTGAAGACTGTGCAAGAGCTTCTGTAAGCAGTCGAAGAAATTCTCTTCTTGGACCACCAAGATCCACAGCTTCTTCACTTGTTCCTTTGTCGTCAGAAAATCTCACTTATCCTGTGTGTCGGGTCAAACGAGATTCTTTTAAAGCCCCGAATGGCACCATCCAGCACAGCAGCACGGTTTATGTTGAACCGGTTGACTTGGTTATGGTTGATCTTTTCACCAAGTGTAGATAAAATCTCTTGTACAGGGACACTTCCAGATGAACTTTCTTTTCTGAAAGCAAACATCAAAGGGAAAATAATGTTTAGATCACTGTTCCAACCATACGCAGTTATAGTGTAGCCATTTGTGCATACACACATCCACCTGATTTTCACTTACAGACAAGGACAGTGCTAGCTTATTATTTAACGTTGTAATAACTTTTAATCCTCACTTCAGCTAACTGTCCTGTTAATTGTAGTAATTTATAATTTTACATTGTAATGAGTTCTTATACAGAATGTCACTAATTTATATTTTCAAGTTTTACCAACATAAAGTACTGTTTTAGGCCAACAAATACAAGTTGCTTTTTTTTACAGTGCATACTTACAATAACAATGGTGTGTTTTAGTCTAGCAAAAGTTAAAGAACAGAACAATCATCAAAATTAGCACCGGGAGCAATCAACAAGACCTCAAGTAAAAGAACATTTTGTTTAATAAAAGGCAATATTTCAATACTCACATCTGGTCTTCCATGCTGGCCGATAAGGCAGTATACAGATCCTCATCTCCATCTTCATCAGATGACAGATCGATAACCGAAAGGTAGGCTCTGTAATCGGTACTTGTGGTGGTCGATTGTGGGGTACTGTCTGGAACAAGGCTGCTGGCCACGGTGCTCGCCGGTGCCAGGCTGCTTGTCGCCGACATGGTGGGGTGGTCCAGCTGATCCCTGCCAGGGTTGAATAGACCGCTTGCTCTGGTGGCGACTGACCGCACCATCTCTACGTCCTCCTCCTCCTCTTCGCAGCAACTTGTATCAGAATTTTCAGGCTTAAAACGGGAAAGAATTGATTGCAGTTAATATCCCATAGTCATTCTATCAACTAGCCTACAGTACCTCAAACAAAGATGCTGTAGTGGTTTTCATACATTTTGTGCAATGTATTAACTTGTGAAAGAACGATATATTTCGAAGATCTTATTGCTTGTCTGTTTAGTTGTTGGGTACTTCACTAAACCAGCAGTAAAAAATTCAGCATGTCGGATTGGTTTAAAGTTACAGCCTATATGCAACTTTCGAAAATAATTACAGTACATGCTCAATTAGGTTACTTTCAAACTCAGAAGTTACAGATAACACCTACATACATACCTCAAGTTGTCTGGAGGGCCTCACATATAGAGCCTTTAATTTCAGAATTTTATGTATTAAACTGGCATCGAGTGGCTGGCCATCCCTCAACATTGGTGCAATCAGCTTGTTGCCACAGGCCATCAGTAGTTCACAGCTGTGCGCAAACCAATTGAGTACATATCAGTGATTAGCCATTTTGAATTTTGAAGACACTTCTAGAATGTATGCAAGAAGATCCATACAATCTTGTGTAATGTTGTATTGTTTTTGGTGGAATTAACTAAATAGTCTAATAATGAATGTATTAATTATAAAGTAATTCTGTTTAGATGTCTTAAACCAGGGCTCTACAGTGCTCCCTTTTTGGGGTATATGGCTCTAAAAATGTATGTGTGCTAACAAGAAAGTTTATTTTGGAGCACTTCTACTTACTAGGATGTATGTATGTATTGTATACAGCTATACCTTAAAGGGGTAGTTCGGAATTTTGGACATAGGGCCTGATTCCCAAGTGAGCATTGGTATTCTTTATCACTGGAGACAGTTTCAACACATTTCATACAGTCCTTCTAGTTGCAGAGTTCCCTCGTGCTAGGCTAGCGCACGTCAACGGGCAATGCTAGCCTGCTATTAAAAACAGTCTTACCCACTCCACAGTACACCCGAGGTAAATCAATTATAACGACAGACTATAAATCGAAATGTCTGTTTATAGAATGTTAGAAATAAAACCAACCTTGCATTGCATTGCATTTTGAGGGAATTGCGGGGTCTCAGCAGGAGTGTTTATATTCCTGTACGTAGGCTACGGCAGCGGCGGACTGATACCTAGGTTACCTGCCGCTGTCATTGCTACAAACGCAGAGTACAGTGAACGAAGGAATTCTATAAGCGTATTCAATTAACAAGATACGCCCACGTTTGGAGGAGTTAGCGATGCATCTGCTTTTGAAGACGATTATGAGGAATTTGCTGTATCCAACGAACCGTACATGTACGAGCCGGTGTTTTGATGTCCAAGCCAGCAGAAACAAGCCACAGTTGAGTCCTTTCTGGATCTCGCACTGGAAATTGGTGGAAACTTTGTGGTGCCCATCTGTACCGTTTATTTCTACAATTTCTAAAAGCACACTGAACCATCATGTTGCCTAGTCGTTCAATTGCGCTTCTGTCCCACGCTTCTGTTTACGTTCTTCTGTCGTGATTCGGTTACACACCTAACCAGCGCATAGTAGAATTCCGCTTCTGCTGAGAAAGTAGTCCCTCGATGATTCATGCGATGCAAGGTTAGTTTTATTTCTAACATTATTCTATCAACACAGACATTTAAATCAATAGTCTGGCGTTATAATTGATTTACCTCGGGTGTACTGTGGAGTGGGTAAGACTGTTTTTAATAGCAGGCTAGTATTGTCCGTTGCCGTGCGCTAGCCTAGCACGAGCGAACTCTGCAACTAAAAGGACTGAATGAAATGTGTTGAAAACTGTCTCCAGTGATATAGAATACCAATGCTCACTTGGGAATCAGGCCCTATGTCCAAAATTCCGAACTACCCCTTTAAGGGCATTTGTCCTTCTTGGAAAAAACATTATCGTTTAATTAGATAAGTAAAGGTCTCCGAATACAGACTACAGTGAATTGGAGTCTGACTGGCTCTGCTATAATGTTAACGCTACATACCTCACATCTTCGCGAATTTTCTGCTTAAAAGCGTTACGTATTTCCCGGAGAACTGCCCCATGGTCCCAGGATTTATCAAAACTCGAAAGCATTTAATATATGCCCTCTTTTGTACAATTGCTGTTTCCTCCGCTGCTTGACGACTGTGTCGTCTGAGGGACTGAGCAGCAAAATAACGTCCTTGTTGAACGTCCTGTGGTACGGGGTTTTCTGTCTGACTCTATGAAAAACAACACGTCAGACGAGCCAACGTTAGTGCTATCTTCCCACAAATATGCTATCGTAAACACACCTATTAGCCCCAAGCTATTACAAATTGTAATAGTTGTCACCTGTGATAAGCGGGTAAACCTCAATTTAAAGAGGGAGAGAGATATCGGTGTCGGTTGAAAACTGTATGACCCTCACAAGTTCTCGACGTCGCAAAATCGAATTCGCGCAGTTCGTTTCATGACAGTTTGTACACACATAAATAAATGGCTATCTAGTACACTTAATTACGCTCTACAACTGTAATGTTTTGCACACATACCATTTAAATACCCCTTTTGGGCTGGAGCTTATGTTGTTTAAAATCCGTTATCCTGGTTGACACCGAAATTAATATTAAGTAACGTGTACCAGCGAGTGGGGGGCTAATAGGTCGGGCTACGATAGCTAACAAGCAACATTACCTTTACGTTGCTGGCTAGCCAATATTAGAACAATGCAAATGAATGGTACGGTACAGTTATCTTACACAATAAAAAATAAACAATTATACTTACTTTTGCCTGGGTTTAGCTTTCCATGAGCTAAAAGTTGCCCTTGCTTCATAACGGGGACAATAATTCAGTAGTCCGTTGACTGGTGCGGGTTGCATGCTGCTGCTGCTAGACCCAGGTTGGTACAAAGACCTAATTTCCGAATTAATTGAATTGGCAGAAGGTGTATCTAATGAGTTTGTTACGTTATTAATAAGTGAAGGCGACTGTAGTAAGTTCCTCAGTAAGGACACGGCTTCAGCGGTTAAAAGGCTATTGTCTGCCATTGACGGTTAGTGTAAGTAGTAAGTGAGATAAGGTTATTAACGGTCTGATTACTGAGGTAATGTCGCTCTTGACGGTTGGCTCAGACTGGCGCGCTCTGGCTGTTCAAAAATGCACTCTTTGTTCCCGCCTTCCGGTTTAAATGCCGACCTTGACCTTGGAATTTCATGCACACATACCTATGAAACACTTTTACATTCACTATTGAAACGCTCTCACCGTCACTACTGAAATTACTGGTATGAATACTACATGTGAAACGCTTGCACATCCTCATGTAAGAGCATACATACATATAACTGAAAAACGTATTCATACATTTGAAACATTTATACAAATATGTGCTTGCATGAGTGTTTCAGATAGATACGTATAAATGTTTCACTTGTATGAATGTAAGCATTTCATATGTATGTGTATATGCCACAGAGGTATGTATGTATGCGTGTGTGTTTCTCATATGTATGTGTAAGTGTTTCAGAAGAGTATGTATGTATGTGTGAGTGTTTCAGTAGTGAGTGTGTGAGCGTTTCAGTAGTGAGTGTAAGAGTGTTTCATAGGTATGTGTGTGAGAGTGTCTCAATTAGTTATGTCCTAAACGGCCCCTCATACAAACAAGGTGTCCTTCAACATCTACGCTTCCAGGCGATTGCAACGGTGCCACACATGAGCATATTCGAATATGTTTAGTGGTAGTAATTAGCTGTCGAAATCGGAGGCCTTAATCAATAATGATCAGCTATTGATTTGCTTCCCGATAGAAATTTGTGACAAATGACATGTTATTTAGCATGCGAGTGTTGAGTTGAGTCCAGTGGCACCAAGCATGACACTCTAGCAAAACGGTACATGTATTTTACATGGTACACATATGGTCTAGGACATGATCTCGGTGTGGCACAAGGTCGAGCTTGGTCTCATTGGACTCAGCTCAACGTGTAGATGCTAAACCACATGTCATTTGTCAAAAATCTCCTTTGGGAAGCAAATATATAGCTGGTCATTATTGATAAAGACCTCCAAAATCGACAGCTAATTACTACCCCGAAACATATTCAGATATGATCATGTGTGGCACCGTTGCAATCGTCTCGAAACGTAAAAGTCAAAGGACACCTTGTTTGCCCCGTTATGCCACCGGAAATATATTTTCATACTTCTAATGGATTAATTAACTATTTCAAGTCACCTCTGTTGTGTCAGGCAGCAGCACGTGCAGAGGGGGAGGGCCCCTGCCCTTAGCGATGCACCCTCCCTAGTTTTCAACATTGTTGCGATTCCATAGCCGAGGAGAAGAGTCGACATTACGTTTGGACTGAGGACTAGAAAGAGGGCAGGGGAGTCCGGTCCACATAGGCTATGTATTCCAATATCATCCCACTGCAAACACAAATGGGCGTTTTTGTGTGGTGGGTGTTCCCGTTTACACAGACTGGAAAGCCCCCTTCTTATTCTTTGTCGCCTTTCTCGCTGAACTGTATTAAAATGTCAAAGTGTACTACTCCGAAACCATATAAAGTGTTGTAAATAAACTTCCAAAGCTTTTCAAATCTTATTTCGAAAATAACGTCACATGGTGTGCCTTTTTACAATTTATTCGTTATCAGCATTCGTAGTGTTGATCAGCAGAGAAATAGTCCGCCAAAGACGTTGAGGTTGCTTAGCAACTCTGCCAGGCTCGGACTGGTAATCTGTGATACCGGGCATTTGCCAGAAGGGCCGGTCCACATTTCGGCGTGCGAGGGCCGGCCCTCCTTCAATCATACCGGCCCCAATACTGATTATACGACCGCCTTACTTACCTGAAAATACGGATAACTCAAAGAGCCCAAGAAAGAACCTAACGTCAAATTGTTGCAATGGTGCATCCAGTATATATAGCGCTTCCTTGTCATGCACATCTATGTGACGGTTGGTATATGGTATAATTTTCTATTTCTTCAAACTGTAAAATCCTGTTTCTTCAAACTGTACAATCATTGCAACAAACTAAATTAAAATAAAACTAAAATGCTTTCTTTAAACTAAACTACGATTTTCTTCTTATATTTGGCGAATTTATGTTCGAATATTTTGCAAAAATATGTTGCGGTGCACGATGGGATTATACATCGAACAGCGAACGTTAACGGTCCATGGATGCTGCGGATGTTGCTTCGCTTATATTTTAATTTCAGTGGATGGGCTAAAAATCATGGAAAAAGTTGGCAAAAAGAAGAAAGGGGGAGCGGAGAAGATTCGGGACAAAAGGCAGAAATCTCTACAAGCTGAGGCGTCTGGATGTTTTAAAATAGATCGCTTGTTTGCTGTGGCCAGTGCTTCAACCGTTGCTGCTAGTGCCCCCGACGTCCCTGCTGCTACAACCTAACATAATCCATTGCATGCTAGCAGGACTGTCCGGGTATGTTAAACCGTGTGGATTAATGTGGAATAATTGCAACTTGCAAGAAGCCCCGCGATCAAGACAGCGTCAAGGTAGGCCGTTTGGTTTTTAATTGTGCCCACCGCGACATGTTGAATTCGGCTCACAGGTCTTTCTTAAAGGGGTAGTTCGGAATTTTGGACATAGGGCCTGATTCCGAAGTGAGCATTGGTATTCTATATCACTGGAGACAGTTTTCAACACATTTCATTCAGTCCTTCTAGTTGCAGAGTTCGCTCGTGCTAGGCGTCAACGGGCAATGCTAGCCTGCTATTAAAAAAAACTCTTACCAACTCCACAGTACACCCGAGGTAAATCAATTATAACGCCAGACTATAGATTGAAATGTCTGTCTTGATAGAATAATGTTAGAAATAAAACTAACCTTGCATCGCATGAATCATCGAGGGACTACTTTCTCAGCAGAAGCGGAATTCTACTATGCGCTGGTTAGGTTTGTAACCGAATCACGACAGAAGAACGTAAACAGATCGCGTGGGACACAAGCGCAATTGAACGACTAGGCAACATGATGGTGTGCTTTTAGAAATTGTAGAAATAAACGGTACAGATGGGCACCACAAAGTTTCCACCAATTTCCAGTGCGAGATCCAGAAAGGACTCAACTGTGGCTTGTTGCTGCTGGCTTTGACATCAAAACACCGGCTCGTACATGTACGGTTCGTTGGATACAACAAATTCCTCATAATCGTCTTCAAAAGCAGATGCATCGCTAACTCCTCCAAACGTGGCCATATCTTGTTAATTTAATACGCTTGTAGAATTCGTTCGTTCACTGTACTCTGCGTTTGTAGCAATGACAGCGGCAGGTAACCTAGGTATCAGTCCGCCGCTGCCGTAGCCTACGTACAGGAATATAAACACTGCTGCTGAGACCCCGCAATTCCCTCAAAATGCAATGCAATGCAAGGTTGGTTTTATTTCTAACATTATTCTATAAACAGACATTTAGATTTATAGTCTGTCGTTATGATTGATTTACCTCGGGTGTACTGTGGAGTGGGTAAGACTGTTTTTAATAGCAGGCTAGCATTGCCCGTTGACGTGCGCTAGCCTAGCACGAGCGAACTCTGCAACTAGAAGGACTGAATGAAATGTGTTGAAAACTGTCTCCAGTGATATAGAATACCAATGCTCAGTTTGGAATCAGGCCCTATGTCCAAAATTCCGAACTACCCCCTTTAAGTAGGTTCGCTAAAGTTGGTTCGGCTCATTTGCGCTAAAGGGGGGGGGGGGTCGGTCGGTCGGTCCATAAGGGGCCGGTGTAGATGGAAAAATGCCAGGGCCGAAAATCGTTCCCAGTCCGACCCTGGACTCTGCCCATGCAAGTGAATGGAGTGTTCCCCCTTCGTCATAACTATCAAACCAAATATCCTTTACATTCACCGAGTGAACATTATGAAAGTAAAATGCACATTTCTCGCTAGTATTTTTTACATAAACACTTTTAATCGCACTACTATGTTACTATTTCCACCCAGAATAAAGACTAAGATGTCTGCCATGTGCTTCTGTGCCACGCGTTACTCGCGTTAAAAGTTCAATTTTTTGAACTCGGCGCGTTGGGCGCGTTGGTGCGTTTACGTGCGTCATTACGTGCGTCTGCCGCATCTAACGTGCCGCTTTAACGCGCGTATCGCGTCTACGCGCCTAAACCAATGGCTCCCTGTGCAAAAATGCAGATTTTCGACGCCCCTAACGCGAGTAACGCGTTTCGTGTGGCCGTACCTTAAGGCGAGACACGGCAGGTGAATACGATTATTTTTTTAACTTACAGATATCTTTATGAAACTTTACCGGTTGATTAGCCACATGATTAGATGAAGAAAATGCATTGAAAGTTTTCTGTAATTGTATGTTAAGATATGCTAATTAGGCTATATCTAATAAAATATGCGCAAATATGCATACATTTTGAAACGAAGAATCGGACCATTGGAAAAAGCCAGGCTCAAAATTATTTTTTCATGTTGTTGCTATATTAAATAGAAAAATATTTACAAAGGGGATTATGGATATCTCCTTTCGTTATCCAGTTAATCAGAAAATACTGCCAATGCCTTAAAAAAATGTATTGCCGCCCAATTTTTATGCATAAAATGTCATTTCAAGATTCTAAAGTTTGGTGCATGTAGGTGCTACAGAAGTGGAGATTCCTTGCTTGGCGTGTGAGGAAAAACTCATTTTGAGAAAACGGCCTTTAAAGATTCTTATGGCAAAAGCCAACCAAGCTTGAGAGCATACCACGTGATACATTCGAACCAATCGTCCGGTCGGAAATCAAGTCCAGCCAATCAGATATCAGTTTTATGTTGTGCAGCAGATCGAGTGCTTTCCAATGATACCACGGAACACATATGACAGAGACCGGCTGTAATTTGAAACGGTGCGTAATAAAGCAAACGTTTGGTGAATCTTCTGTAAAATTCAGAGGCGCAAGTTGACAAACTATAATAAAACAGAAACCTAAATGTTTCGTTTTGACATTTTTTTTTCTTTTGTGCGAAACATGTGAACATGTTAATGGTGCAAAATAGCCCAAAATATCAAAATTGACCAGTGACTGAAAAATCGATGATTTTGCCTGCCGTGTCTCGCTTTAAGGGCTAGAAATCCAAATCTCGGATATGTCGTTCTCGGGACCCCGGGAAATGTGCCTATACATTTTGGCATCTCTAGCTATCTCGAAAAGGTGGGAAAAGGGGCGTGACCTCCAACAGTAGAGTAAATGTACATATGACAGAGGTTATGTTTCTATTCCCCATTTTCTGTGGGATGAAGGTGTACATTTGTAGCTTAAGGTGTGTAGACACAGCTGGCCTGTGGACACGTTTTTGAAGTCTGGGGTCATAAGGTCAAAAGGAGCCGGCACCACGCCGCTTATGAGGTAACAAAAAGTTAACGTGCATTTCTCTCATAACTCTCTCATGAAAGTGAGGCCTGATTCTCAGATATGCTTGTTGGATGGCTAGGGTGTAGGTCTGGGAAGAACTGTCATTTCCTGTAGGGCTGGAGCAACAGGTTGAAGCGTATGCGTCATTTAAGACCCCCTTTGATATATAAGAGACCCCAAGGTACAGCTTACTTAAATGTTCTCAACTCAGTCACCTATTGCATCACTTCCTTTAGGGCTTCGGCCTCCTAATTGATCATTGTAGCATAATTGAATGTCCTCTTTCATATATATGATACCTCCACCACTGGGACGTGGCAACAATTCTCCAAATCCATATGGGGAGGGGGGGGGGGGTGCTTGTGGACATTAGGGGTGTACACTAGACATAAATAGGAAGCAAACTCAGGAGAAGGAATGACCTCTCAGAAATATTTATTTAATAAATTGTTTCAAATAACCCTGCCTCGTTAAATTAATGAGCTCGGTGTTTTGCTTTCAAAAATAGGTTACAGAAGAAGTCTAAACTGCAGAAAATAAAAACATCCAAGCTGCCTTTTAAGGATACCTTGGAATATCTGTCTATCTTTTAACCATCGGACCCTAGTTTACGACAAAAACAACACAATTGACGGCAGCTCCTTTGCAACGTGGTTTTTAGAGCCATATAGGGATTAGAGGGGGCGGTCGATAGCAACCACCATAGCAACCATGACGGTCAAGTGACTGGATGTAGCCCCGTTGAATAAAATAGAATACCACCCTACACACTCAGGAGATTAATGATATTTAAATGATTATGACCATGAAGTCTTTATTTGCATGGGTTTACATTTCGTTCTGTGTAGCATGGAAAAATCGGAGAAACACTCCCATTCAGAATGCATTGGTTTACATTTCGTTCTTTGGATAACGGTTATTTTTATTTATTTATTTATTTTCAGTTTTTGAGGAGGTGCTTCAAAGATGCAAATTCTTCTGCAATAATCCAAAATCCAATGGAAAAACCCGTTGGCTTTTTGTCAAGAGAACCCAGGGCGACGCTCACTTCCGGGTGGCCCAACATACGTCATCCCTCCACCACTCTACTGTAAAAACACATGTTCAAGTTCAATGATAATGCATGAATTTATTCTTTATTCTGCCATAGTATTTATTTAAGGGGGGGGGGGGGGGGCATACAAGTCTTTTGGCCATGGTGGATCCAGATCTGGAGCATTTCACCACTTGTTGTTTTAGCAGTGTGTGTGTGTGTGTGTGTGTGTGTGTGTGTGTGTGTGTGTGTGTGTGTGTGTGTGTGTGTGTGTGTCACGCTATTTTATGGTGAAATGCGACGTAATCCAGTACTCACGTACACTGTCAACGTATGCTTTTGGCGACTGGGTTGGCTCTCAGATAAACGTGTTTCTAGCAAGATGATATCATTAAAAGTTACACAAAGTAACGGTTTAATAACACAAACGCAGGAAACACGTGAGCTGCTAGATTAGCAAAAGCAGTGTCCCTAGCAACCTGACGTCGTTGAAACATGCGAGCGAGCCGATAAAATCTTCCTAATAACTATAAAACTAAAGATCAGACACAATCACTGACTGAAGATTATGCAAGTAAAAAGTATATTTCTCGCTAGAAATGTTATTAGAAACACGTTTAATGGTGATTCTGTCCTAAAATATTGCATTTCCCATTCAGATAATAAACATTAATAATGATCATACACATTCACTTACTGGAGATTATGCAAGGAAAAGGTATATTTCTCGCTAGAAATGTTATTAGAGGCACGTTTGATGGTGTATCTGTCCTAAAGTATTGCATTTCCCATTCAGATGATAAAGATTAATATAGGCTACATAACAACTTTTATCAGACGCTTTTAACCAAAGCGACTTACAATAAGTACATTTGTCATAAGAAGTGCAACAATATATCGCTGTCGGTACAGTAAGGATGTTCATAGAACCAAGTGCAAGTTCAACAATCGCTAGGCTAACCAATTCCCCGTGTTACAGCAATGATAGCAGCTACACAGTTAAGTTCTATAATACAATACAACACAATGCTACACAACATTGCTACACAGTTAAGCACTATAATACAATACAACACAACACAATGGTGGCCAGAAGGGGGACTGTGGCTATGCAGAGTCAAGGTGGACTCTGAACAGGTGAGTCTTGAGCCTTTTTCGGAAGATAGTGAGCGACTCTGTGGCCCTGTGAATGGCAGGGAGTTCGTTCCACCACTGAGGTCCCAAAACCGAGAAAAGTTGTTACTTTGCTGATCGACCTTTGCTAGCTCTTAGCGATGGCGGTACCAGACGTCCAGCTGAGGTAGTTGAGCGGAGGGATCGAGCTGGGGTGTGTGGCTTTACCAATGCTTGGAGGTAGGCAGGGGCAGTTCGATCGACTGCCTTGTATGCCAGTACCATCGTTTTAAATTTGATGCGAGCTACTACAGGTGTGGTAGAAATTAATGATTATATTCTATGGTAAACTGATTATTATGAGGTATTTTATACCTAATAGTGGAAAACACACGGTGCCTAGGTGTCTGGGTTTAGAACAGATGGAGCCCCCCCTAAAAGGAGCAGGGCTATCTTTGCAGACCATTTGTTGTCTATTTTCTGACCATTCAGGTTAAAGTGGATTTATGACTGACTGGAGGCAGACACCTCAAGGAGAAGCTGCTCTGTTTGTGTGTATAAAAAGACGCCACAGTTTGTGAACGAGAGTGACTCTTAAGACCCTACTCGGCTGTTATCGTTGTTGTTTTTCTGCACGATAAAGTCTTTTGTCAATTCTTGCTCCGGACCCCTCGTTTTATTTTACTCTCTCTCTCTTGAATTAGCCTAAGTGTTTTAAATCTCGATTAATCCACGACATAATTTGGCGTCACGACCAGGAGGAAATAGGGACTCTCCAGCTGCCGGGCCAGAGGACGGGACTCGAACGGATCATACGACCAGAGCTCAAGGGTAAGTTGTCTTGCCATATATAGGATAGAGTCGTTTGATCTGTTCTTGCCCCGTCTGAAACGCTCAGCAGCAGGTAAAGTGTCTCTTTGATCAAACGAACTAAAATTATAGATAAATGAGCGAGTGAGAGATACGGGGGCTCCGCGGGAAAGATTGACGTGCGCGCGCACATGGGCCATACGCGCGTCTGTGGTTCTAAATGACCAAGACGCTTTGTGGCTCCCTATTTTGATACGAGTTGTTGTTATTTGGTGTTTTGGTGTTTTGGTTAAGTAAGCTTACTGTAAGTCCTGTGACTGTCTTGTGGAGGAACGAATTAGTGGAAAGTTCTAACAAGGACAGGGCCAGCAGGCCCGCAGGTCGAAAGAAACAGACCTGTAGGATCTTTTCTGACAGTATCCTATTTGGGGTTGAGTTGTCAGTTGGGAATTAATTCAGTCATTTTTATTTGAGGAGCTTTCTTGGGATACTGACTAGTGAATTTTAAATGCTCATCTTGGTGCAGTTGACCTGCAGATCCTACACCAGGTGAATTTCTGATTCCGATCTTGCTATTTTGAGAAAACAGGCTTCTCGCACTTTTTGAATAGATAAGTCTCTTGGTTGGGATACCGCTTCAGGGGCCGGTATTTCAAAATGATCCGACAGGATTAATCCACCTGGATTGGATTAAATCCTGATCAGATCCTAAAAACGGGTATTTCAAAGCAAATCTGATCCTGAAGATTCAGATTCAGATTTGGCAATCCAATCCTGCCTTTGATCCGGATTAAAAGCTGCTGTTGAGTATTTCAAAACTTAAGTGGGAAATCTGGATCAGTTTGATCCTAAAAATCAGGATCACCCTGATCCCACCTCAGAGGTGGATTTGAGGGAGATTACATGTTAAGATTTGAACAGTTGAAGTGTAACTGCTCCCAAAGTTCTTTGTTTAATACAACTAAGCTTCACTGCTGTTTGATCAATGTTTATTTCCTTTTCACGTTCCTTTTTTTTTTCTGCAAACATGCACGCTGTTCACTGCAATGCTTTAACAAATCGGCGTCAGAAGTGCAACACAGAATAAACATTACACTACTGCGTGTAAGTGACATTACAAACTCCAATTAACAAGGAATTATGAAGGAAAAACAATGTGATTTATTAAACAAACAGTGTTAAACTATGCAGTATACATTTCAGTCTTTTAACTGCTTTTCCAGCAACTGAATTCTTAACTTCACTTCTTCTTGTTTAAGAAGTGTTAGTTTGATTTGTTCATTTGTTAGAATTATTTGTTGCTGAGCCCGTTCCGTTTCCACCTTCAGTAGTTCATTGTAGCCATCCCCCTTCTCAGCTTGCCTTTTGCGCTTACATGGTGGTGGTGGTGCCGGTGGATTCCACATCTCCTCCAAGACAGGGCTCTGGCTTGTGCTGGGCTCTTCAAATGCCAGCCCCACAGGGGTGAGGGTGACCAATTCAGCAGACAGGTTCAGAGGCTCCGTGGGGTCGATTGACTCCCCTGTACCAGCTGGCAGTATTCCAAACAAGACTTGGGAACTCTCACCTCCTATGATGTCCAAAACCGTATCAGTGAACTCCCCACGTTTTATGGACTTGTTCCCTGTTTGGGGGTTTTTCGCCTCAGAATGGTCCTTCGTAGCCTTTTGCTTTAAGTTTTTCCACCTAAGCCGAACCTGCTCAACACTCCGCCGTTGGCCACTACCAGTGGCATTAATTTGCCTTGTTATGTCGGCCCATATTTTATTTTTTACTTTTGAGGACAGAGAACTCTGTCCAGGACCACTAAAACCTCCAAAAAGGGCCTGGTAATTGGCACGAACACCCTCCAAAAGGGCCGTTGTCTCTGCTGTTGTGAAATTACTTCCTTTATTCTTCTCCATGTTGTCTGAGAAAGCCCTATCACTAAGGAAGGCCTTAAATACCATAAAGCTAAATTGAAAGCAGGTGAGAAAGAACAGGTCACAGACTTTAAAACTGGGCTCGTTAGGTCAATGACCTTTGCTTCTTCAACATGACATCCATAGTACATGTCCTGCGGCACCGTCAGAGACAATACAAGCCTCGTCAGTATGTCCAACGAGGTAATTTCATTGAGCAGTACTCAAATGATGAGCTTTATGCACGGTTTAGATTTCGAAGAGAAGATATTTTGTATATATGGGAAATTCTTCGCCCACATCTTCAACGTCCTACAAGAAGGAGTCATGCCTTAACTGTGGAGGAGCAGGTGCTTATTGCCCTACGTTTCTTTGCCTGTGGATCCTTCTATGAAGTCATTGCAGATGGCCTGGCTGTGACAAAGTCTACAGTGGGAGACGTCATGCATTCAGTGGCAGCAGCCCTGGCTGGTCTAATTCACCAGTATGTGAGATTTCCAGATACTGAGGAAGAAATAACACAAACCAAGAGAAAATTCTTCTCAATTGCCAGGATGCCTAACACTATTGGTGCCATTGACTGCACCCACATACACATTCAGGCACCCCATGAAAGAGAATGGGAATTTGTCAACAGAAAGGGACGGCACAGTATCAACGTGCAGCTCATAGGGAATGCTGACCTTAAAATAACCAACTGTGTTGTGAGATGGCCTGGTTCTGTACATGATGCACGGATTCTAAGAGAAAGTCATCTCTACAGAAGACTGCAACAAACTGCGCCGGATGGTATCCTCCTGGGTGACAGTGGCTACCCACTTCTACGGTGGCTTATGACCCCCTTTGCTACTGTCACATGTGACCCACAGCAGAGGTATAACAATGCACACAGCGCAACAAGGGGAACAATTGAGCGTATCAATGGTGTTTTAAAACGCAGATTTGCCTGCCTGAACTATCTTCGTGTGGAGCCGAAGCAGGCCTGCAATATAATATCTGCCTGCATTGTTCTTCATAACATTGCCCAATTGAGAAGAGTTCCTCTGAATGAAGACATCCTGGACAGACCACCACTTGAGGCAGAAGTACCACAGCTGCAGCCACCACCACCACCACATCAAGCAGATGAACCAGCAGGAAGAGCAGTTCGAAATGCCATGGTTAATTTGTATTTCTCTTGATCCTCATTGATAAGGTCTGGTGCTTTTGTTTAACAAAACTTCGATTTGTATGTTTAAGTTTGAATATGAATGCCTTATTTAAGTAACAGTTTTTTTTGTTAAGTTACCCACTGATAAAGGCCTCCACTGAAACTCTGTCTAATGTTTTTATTCACATGCATTCAGCACACACACTTAATTTTCATAGCCAAAGCTCAAAAAGTAATGCCATTTGGAGCAAGTCTGTGCAAGTCTCTTCCCACAGACATCTGTAAAGTAAATCTAATATTAAGGTTTTAGGGCTGTCCCCTTTGTTAACAACTGTTTCCTAAAAAGATATGTACAACACATTTTAAAATCTACACACAATGCCTTGCGAGTGAATGCATTCAAATGGACTGTGGACCGCGACATACAGACGCTAGCCTATTTACTAGCTTGTTAGCTCCTTAACACAGGAGTCAATGGAGCAGCGTTAGCTCGCATTAGCGCAAACTCTGCTTAATTAGAGATCGCCGAGCTCTTCTTTCAACTCTGTGCTGATTTACATAATTGGTTAACTCAATATAATGATTGCCTTTCATCTAGTCTGAGGACGCATCAACACTGGCTAAGTTTATACTTTAATTCAGAGACAATAGTTGAGCTAGCTTCTCCTTTTTCTGTAAAATGTTGGCTCCATTTCCTGTTTCCTGTCTGTGATCCAGGGGGCGGGACGGATTTGGACATCCCAATCTGCCGGTATCAGGATCACTCTGATCCAATCCAGCAAAGTTTTGAAATACCGGGATAGATCAGGTTGATCCGTGGCTGAGGACAGGGGGATTTGGTTATCCGGATCATTCTGATCTGGATTACAAGTTTTGAAATACCGGCCCCAGGTGATTAGCTAATCCTGATCTTGGTGTTTTGAGAAGTTTCTTGTTTGTTCTTGATCTGTTCGAATGGTTATGTATTCAGCCATTATTTTAAAAGAATGGGCCTGTCGTTTGACGTTCCGTTTGAATGAGTTTTGACCCGCTAATCTTCCAATCACGCTGCAGTGTTGGATCTAAAGAAAGGGCCAGTCTGTAACTCTGATCTTGGTGCTGTGTGGCAATAGGTTCTTGTTTGAAATTCTGGTTGATTGATTATCCATCCGACTGTTCATATTTTAACCAAAAGGCCAGTTTCTACGCTCGGTCAACCTTTTATTTGTAATTAATTACAAACAATTCGGACATTTTTCAATATAATATAAAGAAATTGTATGAATCGGCTTATTGTCTGTATTTAAGTCGTGTTAGGATTAAGTTACCTCGGAGATTTTTACGACCCGGTTTATTTTTTGTTGATTCTGTCATAAATAAATTAGGCGGACAGAGAATAGTTAATTTGTTTGAAGTAATTGATAATCATAAATAAATTAGACGGATAGAGAATAGTTAATTTGTTGAAGTATTGAATAAATGTGTAAATCTTCTTTGACTTAAACATCCCCGCGCTGACTCTAACTGCACGTGCGCGAGCAATCTCACAGGGTACGAGCAGGAGCCTGCAGGCCAGGCTTAAAGATAACAGTGAAGGGTGGGGGCCACATTCCAATCTTCGGGAGGGAGACGAGCGCTTGGGAAGAGTTCACATTTGTAGCTTAGAGATAATAAAGTATTTAAACTAACTAGTAGGATAAACTCAAATAAATTAATAATAATTAATAGTAATAATTTAAAATGGCACCAACAGCGGTAGAGATTTTGAGCAAAAACAATCCATTGCTCAGAGATGAGATAACAAGGATCTCTGAGAAATGGGAGAAAGGAACAGCTAAAACAAGCACGATATGGCCCATGGGAGGGACTTTTGATCCAATAATGTGTAGGGACATGGAGGTAGTAATAAGGAACTACAAACCTAACAGAAGTGGAAAAAAGGCCTTAGAGATGAGAGACAGGGAAAGGTTAGTGCTAGCTTTGTTTGAAATAGAGGGAGAGAGGTGGCGCGCAATACAACGAGTGGCCAGAAAAATAATCACAAAGGAAGAAGAGGCTCAACCTTTGCCTCTGACGCTTGAGCCACCGCCGTACAAACCAACTAACATGCATCCACTGATAACAGACAACGTGGAATTTAAAGGGGAAGTCACACTAGATGAAGGAGATAATGAATGTAACACACAAGGGAGGGTCAGTGGGGACCCAGGCACAGAGGTGTCTGGCTGCAGTACATCAATACAAAGCCCCCTAGTACTCCAGTCACGGGGGAACCTAAGGAGAGCACGAAGGGGAAGAAAGGCACCCGACACCCTCCCAGGTAATTATCCTATTCTAGTCAAAGGACAACAGGTCCAATATCAACCGTGGGGTTCACAGGACTTGGAGGGAGTTATTTCTAAACTCCCTAACATTCATAACGGGGCGTCTAAATGGATTCGAACATTTGAGGAACTCACAGTGGGAAAGCTAATGGCAGTGGGGGACCTGAAAGCTCTGTTGGCAAGAGTATTGGGGTTATCTAAAATGGAGTCTGTACTGAGGAATGGAGGGTTGGATATAATGGACGTAATGCTCGATGGGCTTTCACTTGATCGCTACAGAGTGGCGATGTGGGCCACACTCAGAAGGGAGTTCCCTACCCATATCGATCATAAAAACATGAGAGGTCTCCCTATCAACGACACAGAGAATCCTGCATCCTACCTCCAGGCCCAAGTGGACAGATGGCGCTTGGAGACGAATGAGGATCCTGAGATCCATCCTGTGTTTTCGGTCATGTTCAGAAACTCTGTGATCGAGATTCTACCTAGCCCAATCAAAGTTAAGCTGGATGATGTGGTTGGACTGGTTACAAATAAAACTCAGAGACTTCTGCGATCATGTGGTTCATGCAGTGGACAAATATCGGCAAAATGAACACAAAATACAGGAACAAAGCAAAGAGGTGCAGAGGAAGCTATCTCAGCTTCAGTTGGAAGAACTCACAAAAAGAGAAAAGGAGAAGAAAAAACAGGTGGTTGTTTCCGAGTCTGTTGATACAATATTGCAAGCCGTCCAGCAGGGCGCACCACAAACCCAACCTCCTCAACAGGCATTCTCTACCCCAGTACAACAGCCTCAGAGCCAATGGTCACCCACTCCACCATTGATATGCACCATTCAGATACACCTACATAATACTGGAAACCCAACAAATGGGAATAGGCAGAATCAGAATAAGGGGCCCAAAGGTCAGTATATAAACAATTTACAACAAGGACACCAAGGACAGTTTAGAAACAATCAACAACAAGGATCCCAAGGACAACGCAAAGGTCCTTTAATATGCTATGGGTGCAACATGGAAGGACATATTAGGAGGAATTGTTTGGCTAACCCTTATCCACCACAGCAAGGACAGGGTAACAGCTATCAGGGAAGGCAGGAACAAGGAGGTAGCTACCAGGCAGGTCCCTTTATGGGACAGGGATACTAGGGGTGCTCAGAGAATCCACAGGGGGAGGGTCAGCTTGTAGCGATCACAAAACAAGCTGATGAGGAACCAATACTGCAGGTTCTGATAAATTATAGAGGCATGCCAATGATGGCTGACACTGGAGCCACTTACACTTGCGTAAGTTCAAAATATGCCTCTCACCTCCCCATGGCAGGAAAATTCACCAAAACTTTAGGATTCTCGGAACACACGCAGTTAATACCTATGACAGCTCCAAGTCATAGGTATAGCTCCATTCTTATTTTAAGTTGTATAAGTGAGCGAATGAGTGAGCGAGTGAGTGAGTGAGCGAGTGAGTGAGTGAGTGAGTGAGAAAGACATTGAGTTGAGTTAGAGGGGTCAGAAGAAGTGATTTGTGAAGAGTGAGACAGAGAAGAGGAAGAGTGTGTGGATTGGCAACAAGAAGTGGCGATGAGATTGGAGAAGGCTTTCCGGTTAGAATTTTCTTTGGGGAGAATGATATCTTTTGATGGCCTTTTAAGATTAATAATCTAGTTTTGGAGTGTGTCCAAAAACGAACAAACCGGAAAGGAAAGGATTACTGAAAGTGAAAATGGTTATGGAGATTTGTGAAAGCAAAGGAAGTGGGTAAAGAGAGGTGAAGAAAGTTAGAGAGAAGGAACGTAAGAAAGGAAAACCCGCCGGTGGTGGCTGGACAGAGAGACAACAGAGAGAAAGAGACTGAATTTGCATTGTGTTTAATAGATTATTTGTGCGTTTGGATGTACTCTGTAATTGGTTCCTGAATGTAACCCTTGTCCACTGTTGTAGAGAAAACATAGAACCACCACTGGGATTGGTGATTCTGTGGCTCTTGGAGACTTTGCATCACGTCGGAACACCATGTGGTATAGATCATTACATCTTGGTACACAGAGCACTGGTGAGACAACAGGTTGGATCAGAGGGAGAAGGTGTTTGGAGAAGGGAGAGGAATATATTGACAGCAAAAAGGGCGGATGCGGACCGACGCAGAGGTAATAAATCAGCGGAGAGGAGGCTGGGGGTCGGTTTAGCTCAGGAAGTAGAGGGTGTCTTGTAACCGAATGGTTGCTAGTTCGATCCCCATCTCCTCCTAGCTGAGTGTTGATGTGTCCCTGAGTAAGTTACATTAGGAATAATTATTTAGACTCAAACATGAGCAATTAGCGTTAAAAATTGTCTGCACACCACACTCCACAGGAGTCAATGGGTTCAATGGCGCCAGGGTAAAGTGACTCATCAAACGAGGAGCGGACCCAACCCATGGACTCTGCGTGGATAGGTGGATGTTATTTTGGTGCTTGGACCTGACGAGGTCTAGGTGCCAAGATAACAACACAAATAAAATATGTCCTTCGAGATTATGATAAGTAATAGACAATTTATTAAAAGTGATCTTATAATTTAGAAAAAACAATCGGCAATACTTAAAAATTAGATCAAATAAGTACGATAAAACGTTATCCAAATTTCTAAATTTAGGTTATCCACAATGAAAAATGTAATTTAAAATAAATAAGTAAAATAAAATAACAAAGGGTGTGTGTGAGCCTGTTCTCATGTGTGTGTCAGGGCTGCCGAGGTAGGGGAGAATCCTCTCCTACTCCGAGTGATGGAGTACACAAGGGGATACACAAGCATACTTCAGATAAAACAATATGGTTAATTACTAAATAGAAACAATGTATCAATTCAGTGTTGAATAAACTAGTTAAGATCAACATAGAGGATTTGGGTTTGGTATAGTAGTGAATCAAAATATGGAAAACACTAAATGCAAGCAATAGGTAGAATAAAAGGTTTAATTAGGTCGTCCAATTTGAATAGATAGTGAAGGGCAATCGGGTAGGATTATGAAGAGAATTGTGATTTTGAGTAACGGTTAAAACAAAAGTGAGTCGCCCAATATTGAAGATGCAAGTTTTAATATTGTGATTTTTGTTTTCTTTCACATCTCCCTAGTTAAGGACAATAGGTGGATTGACGCTACATCTGCTGGGAAGGAGACATACATGCTATGTTGTCAAATTGGATTCGGAAGTAGTGGGTTTACCTTCAAATGCCACTAATACTGCTGCAACACTTAATAATTTAATAATTTTAACTGATAAATTATATTTTGTTTTATAGTCGCCCTGATGTGCATTCATGACGCACACATATGGCTGCATAAGGCAGATGCGGCTGAAGACTCTGTCTCCATCCCTCCACTTTGCGATCTATACCACCATATAGGTGGGGATTGATCGTATCCCAGGTACGGCATCCTGCAATAAGCCAGTATGGAAGGCTGGTTAGCCAACGACGGGTAAGATCCCACCTTGAAGCCCGGGACAACCTAATTCAGGCACAGTCACGATTACTTGGCAGAGTCACTGTGAGCACTGGCTCACCTGATCATGGAGTGACGGACTGCAACCATCATAGGAAAAGCCGGCTGATGAAAGGTGGAGGGGGAACAGGAGTCAGATATGTCAGCTCTGGCAGCAGAGGTCGTCTTGAAACGGGGCATGTCGCGTTTTATTTCATTTTATTTTACCTTTGTGGCATAGAAGGCCACTAATGCATGTATGTTTTTTCGGTTTAGTGCATGACTTCGGAACAGCGTGGTTTCGGGCGGCTGATGGTAAACCCACCCATATTGGGCTTAGGATTTGGACATACTGGTTTTGATTTCCCTTCCCAAAAGATTGGTTTCAGTTTACTGATGCTTAAGGTTAGACTTTCGACGTTGGGTGCACCAACGGCGTTATTAGATTTGTTTATCATTTAATGCGTATGGTTTTGACCATTGCGCAAGGGGGGAGGTATTGAGGAGAATTAAAAAATTTGAAAACAAGGTTTTTCTTCACCATACTTGCAAATAATGATTAACATCCAGCTAAATGAGTGTGAAATATTTGGAAAAAAACAGTGTTCAACAGATGGGTAGAAGCAGTCCCATCAGAAGATCAAGGTTCTGACTAGAGAAGTCATGCCAAGGTTTGGAATTCCGTCACAAATTAGCTCAGGCGACAGAGCAGCGTTTTTTCAGAAAACACTCAAACAAGTGATTTAACATCTGCATGTCAAACAAAGATTAGGCTGTGTCTACATTCCTCAAACCACAAGGTATGGTGGAGAGAGGAATCGGACGCTTAAGACAAAGATTAACAAAATTAAATTAGAGAACTAAATTAAAGGACTAATGCACTACGACTGACACTAATGAGTTATCGCATGAAAACTAACAGAACGACGCATCTAACCCCGCATGAAATGTTTACGGGTCGACTCATGCCTTCACCTGTCATTCGAGGGCCTCATAAAGGACCTCCATTAGAACAATTGGAAACTGAATTAAGACGTTATATGGGACAACTAACTGGCATACACAGGCTTATTTTTCAACAAGAGAAAGGCAGAGTTCCAGAGTTGGAGAAGGAGCCACCAAGGGGGGTGGAGCCGGGTGACCACGAGCCTAGGCGAGAAGGGCCATACAAAGTCACCAGCGCAACACCAACAGCCATCCAAGTGGAAGGAAGTGCCACGTGGTATCATCTCAACCACTGCACTAAAGCTGCTCAACCCAAAGCCAGAGACGACCGTGAGAAGGAGGAGCCAGACGCAGACACACGTGGGGCTGACTAGCTGCCCCAGGACCAGATCCAGTCGAGCCAAGAGATACAGCAGCATGATGATGCTGAAAACGGGGAGCCTGTTTCTGATCCTTTACGGGTTGTGCCAGATTTCGCTGGCACAAGCACAGACCCCGAGGAAGGATGAAACCACGGGGACAACACAAACCTGGAAGGGCCAGGAATTAGGGGGTGGTAGGCCTACTGAAGAAAGCCAGAGAGGAACACAGGATAATCCGGCCCAAAATCATTCAGGAATAGTCAACAAGAAAGGGAAAATAGTCTTATATGCTCAGATACCACCGCGAGACCAAGTTAGTGAATTTGTGTTTACTGTTATGTCGGATAACCAACCGTTATGTGCATTAACCTTCCGCCAGAATCATGAACATGTGCATAGGAAAGATCAGTGTGAATTACATATCCAATTTAATTCAATGAAATGGTGTCTGGCATAGAGGAGTCGGGTGACTGGGAGAGGATGCTCTATGGGGAAACCGGAATGTGAGAATCAGACCCCTCATGTGAACAACAACCATTTCAGACAGTGTGAACAAATGGACATTGGACTAATGGGTTTCAGGGCTGGTGGCTGCAAACAGAAGCAACAACCACGATGCCCAAACCCCCCACGTTATATAGTATACCGGTATATGACGATAATCAGAGCTATTCAAATCCATGCAAGCTTGTTGACAATCTTAGTTTTTAATTTTTATTATGTTTCACATTATTGAATGTATGTTATGTCAATTTTTAATGTATAATATGGTGTCACATATTTTTGAAATGCCAATTTTCAATGCATGCTGAATGATTATTGATTATTATGCTGTTTATGATTATTATGTAGGTATTCTAGATACACATTTGATATAGTTGCATGATGAATATAGAATATTGTGTTATTATGATTAGAAAGGTTTTATGATTACATATGAAACAACTTGTAGGGATTAGAGTGTTAATAATACACTGCATTTGGTAAATCTTTTTGGCCTAAAAACAGGTTGAAATCCCTGTCAAAGCTCTGAGGTTTTTACCGATGACCAGATGTGGTGTCAATTTGGCAAGGGCTTAGTAGCATATAGGCTTAGCAATAATTCAAGTAATTTGTTGGAACCTTATTGGCCCCAACAAGGGGGGATGTGTGGTAGAAATTAATGATTATATTCTATGGTAAACTGATTATTATGAGGTATTTTATACCTAATAGTGGAAAACACACGGTGCCTAGGTGTCTGGGTTTAGAACAGATGGAGCCCCCCCTAAAAGGAGCAGGGCTATCTTTGCAGACCATTTGTTGTCTATTTTCTGACCATTCAGGTTAAAGTGGATTTATGACTGACTGGAGGCAGACACCTCAAGGAGAAGCTGCTCTGTTTGTGTGTATAAAAAGACGCCACAGTTTGTGAACGAGAGTGACTCTTAAGACCCTACTCGGCTGTTATCGTTGTTGTTTTTCTGCACGATAAAGTCTTTTGTCAATTCTTGCTCCGGACCCCTCGTTTTATTTTACTCTCTCTCTCTTGAATTAGCCTAAGTGTTTTAAATCTCGATTAATCCACGACACAGGGAGCCAGTGGAGGTCCCGGAAGAGGGGAGTCACATGGGAGAACTTTGGTAGGTTGAACACGAGGCGTGATGCCGCATTCTGGATACGCTGCAAGGGTTTAATCGCAGAGGCAGGAAGTTCAGCCAGGAGTGAGTTGCGGTAGTCGAGGCGGGAGATGACCAGTGATTGGACTAGAAGCTGAGCTGCTTCCCTTGTGAGGAAGGGCCGGATTCTGCAGACGTTGTAAAGTGCAAATCTGCAGGATCGGGCCACAGTCCCCACAGTGGAGCGCTGCTGTGAAAAATGGTCGTAAAAAGTTGGGGTCCCTTAAAGCAAATGTGCCACCGAAACCCCGCAACAAGCCAGCTCACTTTAAACGTGAGCAAAAGAATGATGGAATAATTGGAACTGGCACTGAGAGCAACATTGGAGTAGTGAAAACAAAGCTGGTGAATGTGTTTGCCACTAGGTTTTCTCCCACTCTGGATGCAGACACGCTGCGTGACTATTTAACGGAGAAGTTGGAGGCTAAAACTGACGTGTCGAAAGATCGAGTCGGCCCGCAGCAGGTATGGCTCTTTTCACATCACCGCTGAATGTAACAATGTTGCTGATATGTATGATCCAAAACTCTGGCCCGAGGGGACTTATGTTCGCCGCTATTATGAGGCCCGTGTACCAAAGGTTGTTGGTGAGGGGGGGAGTGAACTGTCTTGCCATGGTACACCTGCAGCTCCACACGAGAGCCGGTTTGCATTAGCTGCTGCTGGGATATGAATGAACCTTACTATGAACATCTGTGTCGTATCTTACAATGCGCGTGGACTGCGTGTTGGCCACAGTGAAACTGATAAATCACGCCGTGTTGTTGTGGACAAACTGATGGAGAGATGTGACATTTTGTGTGTTCAGGAGACGTTCCTGGCTAAACAAGACCTGGGAGGACTAAATTCTATACATAGGGACTTTCATGGGGCAGGTGAATCAACAACTGACTTGAGCGCTAAAGTCGTCCGGGGGAGGATCCCAGGGGGCGTGGCCACCATGTGGAATAAAAAATATGACCAGTTGGTTAATGTTATACGACTGGGAGTTGACTGGGCTATTGGACTTGAGCTGTGTTGTAATGATAAGAAAATAATTATTTTAAATGTCTATACGCCATATGAGTACATGAAAAATGAGGATGAGTACCTCAGTAGATTGGCATTTATCATGTCTTTTATTCAGGACAATCCTTCTACCTGCATATATGTTATTGGTGACATGAATGCTGATGTAACTGATGCCAACTCTTTATTTGGTAAACATTTGGCTCAGTTTTGTTCGGACAGTGGATTGATTTTATCAAGTAAATTACTATTGCCAAATGATAGTTATACCTATATCAGCGAGGCCTGGCACTCTATTTCGTGGCTAGATCACTGCCTTTGTACAGTGGATGCCCATGACTCCATTGCTATTATGAAGATTGAGTATGATCTGGCTACTACGGACCATATACCCTTTCACATGGTCTTGAACACCGGCAATTTACCTGTGTTGTTGCCTGTGGATAAAGGCATTGATGTAGGAAAAATAGATTGGACGAAACTGTCTAGCACAGATCTTAATAAATATGTTAGTGATACTGATGCTTTGCTGTGTAATATTCAGGTACCAAGAGATGCCTTATGGTGTCGGGATATGAACTGTAAAGATGATCAACATGGTAAACAGTTATGTTCTTTGTATGAAGCAATTGTACAGTCTCTTAAGAATTCGAGCAGGTCACTATATAAACAGGACTAAAGTCTTCAGTGCTAAGCCTGGTTGGAAGGACCAAGTAGAAGAGCTCCATGCAGAGGCCCGTAATGCTTTTAAAGAATGGGCTGAGTCTGGCAAAAGCAGGCATGGCCCTTTATTTGAAAATAAAAAATGCACCAATGCTAGATTTAAAAATGCACTTTGCTACATCAAAATAAATGAAAACATGATGAGGTCAGATTCACTGGCAAGGAAGCTGCAAAAAAATAATTTTAATGATTTCTGGAAAGAAATAAAAACTATTAATAATTGCAAAAAACGATAGTTACGTATGTAACTACGGTTCTATGAATTCCGGATGACCGCCAGAGGCGGTGCTTTAGCACTGGATGTTCCATCTCGCGCATGCGCAGGTCGAGTAATTATACCAAAAAAGTCACCTGTGACACCTGGGTGAACCGAGAAAGTCTATATATTCCGGAGTCACCCGAGGTTCTGTTCCAACTGGATCTTCTCGCGGAATCTGAGAAGTCTGAGTGACAGAGAACTCTGGCGGTCATCCGGAATTCATAGAACCGTAGTTACATACGTAACTATCGTTCTATTTTATTCCTACTGACCGCCAGAGGCGGTGCTTTAGCACTGGATGACTAATACCAAAAAGGTCACGAAGAGTGCCTTCTTCAATCAAGGGCTCGAAGCCGTCGACAAGACAGCAAGACTTCGACAAGACTTGCGTGTGTGGCCGAGATCGCGGCCATATAAACTAGCAGGGTAGATGCAGCTCTTCTGTTGTCCAACACAGACTGCAGAAAGTGTAGTATCACTACCACTGAGCAAGTCTCCGGGACTTCGCCCCGCGCCACGCACCACTGGGAAAACAACTTCCACCTGTTTGCATAGAGCAACCTAGTGGAGGGTGCCCTTGAACTAAAAATGGTACTACGGACCACTGACTGGTCGCAAGACGTCAGCAGCGGGTCCTGTCTCTCAGGGGACACACGCACAGCCGCAGGCGGCCCGGATTCGTGTGCCATATGCGTCCGCCTACCTGAGACAGAAGGTCCTGTCTCTCTGGGAGGCACCAAGGCTCTCCGTTGAGGAGTTTCAATAACGGTGGGAACCATGGCCTTCCTGGCCAATGTGGAGCCACCAGAAGTAGGCTGTGACAGCCACGCTGGACCCTGTCCAGCGCTGCCAGTAAAAGGGGAATTGGGGGAAATGCATAAAGCAGGCTGTCTGGCCAAGCATGAGCCAGAGCGTCCTGCCCTAGGGGACTGGTCCTCTCCGTCAAGGAGAACCAAAGGGGACAGTGGGTGGTCTCTTCGGAAGCAAAGAGATCCGCCACTGCCCTGCCATACCTGTCCCAAATCATCCCCACCACCTCCGGATCTAGTCTCCACTCTCCGGGGGGTGGCCCTTGGCGAGAGAGAAGGTCTGCCGCTGTGTTCCGGACACCTGGAACATGGACAGCCCTCAGGCTTAGAAAATGGGGGAACGCCCACGGAAGGAGCCTTTGCGTGACCCGCAGGCTCTGCCTCGATCTGGTGCCCCCCTGATGGTTGACGTGGTAGACTGTGGAGGTGTTGTCTGTCCGGACAAGAACATGTCGGTCCCTCAGAACTGGAAGGAAGTGCCTGAGAGCTAAGAACACCGCAAGGAGTTCCAGCAAATGTATATGCTCCAGTCTCTGCTGGGCATCCCACTGGCCTCTGACAGTCCTGCACTGCCATACTGCACCCCAGCCGGAAAGGGAGGCGTCCGTCTCCACAACCTCCCGCCGGGAAGCTATCCTCCCTAAGGGTGACCAGGTATGCCCTCTCTCTCCAGGGTCTGAGGGCCCGAAGGCACCGCCCAGACACCCTGACCATCTTGTGTCTCTGCCACTTGGGGTCCAAGTGGAGACCATTCACCCAGATCTGAAGGGGACGCAATTCCAGAAGGCCTAGTGGGACCACCATGGATGCTGAGGTCAGCATACCTATCAGTCGAAGGAAGAGGCTGTATTCCAGCAACTTCCCCCGCCTGAAGCGCTGTAGCAGCCGCAAAATGGTAGCTATGGCCACCGAGTCGAGCACCAGCCCCAGATAGCTCACAACCCGACATGGTGTAAGGTTGCTCTTGGTAAAGTTGACCATAAGGCCAACCCGGTCAACATGGCTGAGGAGCATGGCTGTGTCCCTGAACGCCTGCTCCCGAGTTGGGGAAATGACCAACCAGTCGTCCAGGTATGGCAGTATCGCCATACCTGTGGCCTGTAATGGTGACAGGGCTGCTGCTACACACCGTGTAAATATACGCGGGGCCAGAGACAGCCCGAACGGAAGAACCCTGAACTGGTACACCTTGCCCAGAAAAGCAAAGCGGAGGAACCGCCTGTGACGTTGGGTAATAGGGACGTGAAAGTAAGCGTCTTTCAGGTCTATTGATACTAACCAGTCCCCCTGAGCGATAGCCTGGAGGACGTCCGCAACATGCAGCATGTGGAAGGGAAGAACCTTGAGGAACTGATTCAGCCCTCTCAAGTCCAGAATGGGGCGAAACCCGCCATCCTTCTTCGGTACCAGAAAGTAGGTTGAGTAGAACCCATCGAGCTGTTCTTGTGGTTCTACTACTTCGATAGCACCCTTCCCAAGGAGGGTGGCTACTTCCTGTCTCAGGACCAGGGATCTGTCGGGATTGGTAACCACGGTAACCTTGATCCCGCTGAAAGTTGGGGGCCGGCGTCGGAATTGGAGTGTGTACCCGTTGGATAGCGTGGACACTATCCAAGGGTCTGTGGTCTGCTCTTGCCAGTAGCTCAGGTGCTGCTGAGAAAAGCGTCCGACGACTGGCCCTTGGACTTTAGTACCTACCTGGGGGGGGCGGCGGCTGGGCGCCGAACCTCTTGGCGCCTGAAATGCCACCCGTGGCGCAGAGCTACGGCGCTGGTCAGCCCGTGCTGAGAAGTGCTGGCCCCTCGATTGTCCACCTGAATGTGGTTGAGAGCTATTGGCACGGGGTACTGCAGAGGCCACCGGCCTAGAATGAAGCAGAGGTGCACGCCGTAAGCTAGCAAACTGCTGGCTAGCCTGGCCAACCTGTACACTTCGCTCCAGGGCCTGAAGAGCAGCTGGCCCAAAAGTCTGGCCTGGGACCACTGGAAGAGAACGGAGGGTCCGTCGACACACCTCCGACAGGGGTGACTGCGCCAGCCAAACCTGGCGGCGCGCCAACGTAACAGTTGACATTAACCTGCCTAGCTCCCTAGTCATGTACGCAAAAGTTTGCAGTGAAGCATCACTGAGGGTCTGTGCTGAAGGATCAGCACCTGACCCCCGTATAGTCTGAGACAGCGCCAGAACGATGTGAGAAAGCGAATTCCCAAGACGTCCCACACGGGCAGCAATGTTGTAACTCCTGGTAAGGAGGTCATCTGTGATCCGGCACTGGGGCCGAGGGCAGCGCGCATCGGTTCTCAGAGCCTCGTCCAGGGAGACAACCAGGGACGCTATAGCAGGCTCAATCGGAGCTAACCGTTCCAAGCCATAAGAATCAGCATTGGCCATAGTTGCCAGACCTCTGCTATCACTAGTGTGCTGGGAGAGAGCCCTTGAATCTGGCCAGCATCTATGAAGCTCTGCGATGTACGGCTCAGAGGGGGGCAAAGAGAAAACGGAAGGTTGCGCGGCCTGTGGAGAAAAGGCGTTCACAGGTGCAGATGAAACAGGAGCTTCATCCAACCCCAGCCTTGCCAGGGCCATTCGCACGGCTGGTCTAACAGTGTCGCGGCCGGACACTGACCCTCTAGCCGAGCAGCCCAGAGACCCTTAAGAGAACGCCTGAGAGGCAAGGGACGCTTGCTCTTCCTCCTCTGCAAAGAGGTTACAGGACGCAGCTGTAGACAGCATGTCATCCTCTGTATAAGTGGGTTGCGCAGCCGCAGGGGCCGCGGCTGGTACACCCTGAGCTGGTTGGAGGTTCTGTAGGAGGGCTTTAATCTGACCAAGACCCGAAGGGGGCAACCCTGGTCTGCCCTCCACCTCAACCAACCTAGCTAGCCTCATGAGGATGAGGCATGAAACTACAGTTCATGCACAGGTTATCTGACACTGCTTCCCTGAGGTGTTCAACCCCGAGACACGCAGGGCACTGGTCATGGCCATCCTCCGCCTGCAGGGAGGCCATGCAGGCGACACAACTATGGGCGCTTAGCATGTCGGCAAATTAATTGCAAGCAAATTAATCAGTAGGCTAGGCAATCAAGCTTTAGGCGAGACACCCCGACAATAACAGTGACGGCAAGCTACAGGCGAGAGCACCAGAGCGACGCGACACTCCGACAATAACAGTGACGGCGAGCCTTGGAAACCCAAGCAGCCCACTGGAGAGCAAATTAACACAAGCTAGGCAATCGAGTTTTAGGCGAGAGCACCCAAGCAACAACGCGACAGCCCGACAATAACAGTGACGGCGAGCTACAGGCGAGAGCACCCGAGCGACGCAACACTCCGACAATAACAGTGACGGCGAGCCTTGGAAACCCAGGCAGCCCACTGGAGAGCAAATTAACACAGGCTAGGCAATCAAGCTTTAGGGGAGAGCACCCGAGAAACGACGCAACGTGACACCCCGGCAACAACAGTGACGGCGAGCCTTGGTAATCCAAGCAGCCCACCGGAGAGCAATCAGCGCAGGCTAGGCAATCAAGCTACAGGCGAGAGCACCCAAGCAATAATGCGCCCGACAATAGAGTGACGGCGCCAGGAAAATACAGTGACGGCTTTTGGAAACCCAAGCCACTCACTGGCGGTTAATCAAAGAGCGCAACTGGCTTAATAAATACAGTGACGGCGGCTTGGACCCCAAGCCGCGCACTGGCGCATACAAATGAGCAACCGGGCTTAGGCAAACGCACCCGAGAAACGGTGCGAGACCGAAAGAATAACACAGCGACTGAAAACTAGCTGCCAATTAATGCTCTAAGCAAATTAAAGCAAAGGGTAGAAAGGTGAAATCTGCTGCCGCGCTAGCCGACGGATAGTCGACTACGCGTAGCCTACACACTTTACTCACCCCTGCCGAAATCAAACAAATTGCAAGTCGCAGCCCTTGGTGGACGAAGTCAAATCGAGGCACCAACCCTTGGGCCCAAGGCTTGGTGCGACAAGCTAATATGGTATCTCTTACAATAAACAATGTTTGTGTGTCCTGCTAGTACGCTACCGTGAGAAAATAGGGAGTAAAGAATTAAAGAATGCAATAAAGAATTATGTACCGTGTCCCATGACCGGCTTCCTCCTAACGTATTTTTTGTGCGTTGCAGGCAGGCCCCCAGGACTTGTGCATATTTCCGGAATCCACCAGTGCTCAGAGGCCAAGCCTGGTATTGCAGTCGGTTTAGTGGGCTGTGGACGGGTCCCTCAAATCACGGGGCCCGGAAGTAGATATCCTCGTTCACTCCAATACAAGTGGGGAGCAGGAATGTGTCTCCGCAAAAAATGTGTGGATATCAATCAAAGGTTCATAATTATCTTTATACCGTGTACTAAAAAAATGTAAGTTTTTTCTTTTTAAAACGCCACCTCAAGCGTTTTGAGCCCTGTCCCGCCTGTACTCCCCTGAGGACCCCCATACTGACCTCGAGACCATCCTGCCGCCTGATCGCCTCTCTTTGAAGGAGCATTCCTAAGGGATCAATAAAGTGTGTATCTATCTATCTCACTTGGGAGGTGGAGTCCGCGGTACGCCTCGCGCAGGGACAGCAGCCAGATCCCTTAACCGGTCCCCCTGACCGCTTGTTCGTCCCTGACTCGGTTCGGTCCAGGGTATTGGCCTGGGCGCATTCCTCCCGGCTAACCTGCCACCCAGGTATCACCCGCACCCTGGACTTCCTCCGTCGGCGGTAGAGGGAGGAAGGGGAAGGACCTTTCAAGGGAGCTCCTCCCAAGCTTTCCCCCCGTTTCATTGGTCCTTTCAAGATCGAGACTGTGGTTAACCCCTGTGCTGTTCGCCTCAAACTCCCCCCGTCCCTCCGGGTGTACCCGACTTTCTATGTCTCCCAGGTAAAGCCCGTCTCCACCAGCCCGTTGTCCCAGCCCGCCCCGCCTCCACCTCCTCCCAGGATCATTGACAACTTCCCGGCGTGGACGGTTCGTCGCCTCCTTGACGTGCGGCGCCGCGGCCGAGGACACCAGTACCTCGTCGACTGGGAGGGTTACGGTCCTGAGGAGCGCTCCTGGGTTCCCCGGAATCGCATTCTGGATGCTTCACTCATTCGGGACTACCATCGCAATCATCCTTCCGTGGTTGGGCGTCCGCCAGGAGGCGTCCGTAGAGGGGGGGTACTGTCACGCCACGGCCTGTCAAACGGTCCAACACCCCCATCTAGTGGCCGCCTGGTGCCACTGGGCCTCACCTCCTCTGCACACCTGTTCGCGATCTTCGATCAACGTCCTCTACTTAAGCCGGGGATCTCCAGTCTGCCGGCGCCAGTTCGTCGTTTATCACTACTCAGTTAGTAACGCACCTACCAGCATTACCACTTGTCTAGCTCGTTTCCTCTGTCCTCCAGTAACCCTTTGCCCTCCGTTTGTAGTTCTCAGTCCGTTACCCTGACCTCCTGTTGCCGAGCTCCTGCCTGCCTGACTACCCGCCTACCGCCGAGCCCCTGTCTACCTTACTGCCTGCCCGTTGCCGAGCCCCTGCCTGCCTGACTGCCCGCCTGTTATCTGACCCCCTCGCCTGTCCGACTACCCGCCTGCCTTTTCAATAAACCCCATTTCCCTTTACCCCGTCTCTGTCTGTGTGTGCGCTTGGGTCCCCACGTTCTGTACACCCTTAACACGACCTCTATGCCAATCAAGCCAGCTAAAAGACCTTGGTTAGCTGTAGAGGAGGAAGATGACGGGGAAGACTCCACAGTGATCACTGAACCACATGACTCCACATATGATCCTGCTCAATCTATGACAGATGTGTCCGAATCCTAACAGATTTTGTGAGTGCATTGGCTTATTATTAGCATACAAAGGAATGACAATATAGGACTTTACAAATCAAACTAAGAGCACCATTTTCTCTTTCATAATTTATCTTCCACAGCACCGCCACCACAACTGGCTACACTGATTCCAAGTACATCGTTAGCGAGAGATGCCTACTTGAGCTTTTTGAAAAGTGTCCCATTTGCAAACGGCCATCTGAAGTAACACCATGCGGACGTGGTACATTCTTGGCCGTTTACCAGAAATGTCGTCATGGCGGGTTTTACAGAGTGTGGAAAAGTCAGCCTGTCATCGGGAGCTGCCCCATCATCAACCTCCAACTGTCTGCTGCCATATATTTCACGGGCACTTCATTTTTCCAGTTGCACAAGGTATTGATTCATACCTTACAGAGCACTCGACACTCACCATCATATTTCTCTAAATTTGTACTATAATATTGTTGCTATCAGTACATTGTCTCTGACCTTGTTGTTCAAAGATGAATGAATGAAATAATTAATCAGGCCTAGTGTTGTTAATGTCTTTGATCTATTGTTATCCAAACCTCTTATGTTGCTGTGAATTTTACTGATAACTTATGCATTGATCTGTAGGTATTCAAGCCATGCACCTGAAATCAATTGGATATACCACATTCAGAAGGAATGCACAGACTTATTTGGAGCCAGCAGTGATCCACAAATGGCATCAGCTTCAGGAAGAGGAATTGCAGTTTCTGAGCCAGAGAAAGGTTAAAATTGGCGAAAATATATGAGGGCAGACTCACCAGGTAAACTTCCTTAATTAATTAATTAATTAATTAATTGACATTGTTAAGAGGTGGCGGCGTGGCACCAGCAATCATGTCTACTGGGAAGCAACATCATCATTCACCAGGGCTGAAAAAGTGGCTAAATTGACCTCATTAATTAACCACATTCAGAACATACACAGCCACGACAACCCAGCTTTGCCCAAATGCCTCCACCCTCCACCCAAGAGATCGTAAAAAGTGGTTTCAGCCAGGTGACCAGTTGTAAAGGTGACCAGCTGTAAACCTCCATTGTATGTCAGAGGTGTCAAAAGTATTCACATTCATTACTCAAGTAGAAGTATAGATACTAGCGTTTAAAGATACTTCTGTAGAAGTTGAAGTATCAACTCAAGCTTTTTACTGAAGTAAAAGTATAAAAGTACTGGTTTCAAAACTACTTAAAGTATTAAAATAAAAGTAATGCAAGGGGGAAAAAATGCCATTAAGGACAAAAGCTTAGGCCGTGCCACAGGGGCCTATAGAATTACAATCATCTTTTTTGCATATGCCCACACATACAAGGAATTTGGTCTCTGCATTTATCCCATCCGTGAATTAGTGACACACACACACAGCACACCTCTATAGCACATTGCCCCACTTCCCCCCAATTTTTTTTTTTCTAATGACTATAAAACCATTTCAAACAATTCTTCCAGGTACGGCCAGTGATGTAGAAGGGTTGGCTGGTCTTCTTGGATACCAACCTCCTCACTGGTGCTTGGTTGGGACATTTCACTCATCTACGTCTGCTATTTCGTAGCTGGAATGTGCCGCGATTTATGTAATGTCAGAGAATGTACGGGCTCTGGTCATGCGCAGGTGCCATGGATCGCGTATAAACCAATAGGGTGTCAGAATGGTATATGTTTCTATTCTCATCCAACCAATCAAATTCACTCTATCCGATGGCGCGAATAATCTGGATAGGTTTTTGTTTGTATTTTTTTTGAACGCCGGCATTAAATAGGAGTAACGAGGCCATTTTTAAAAAGTGAGGAGTAGAAAGTACAGATAAGTGCATTAAAATGTAAGAAGTAGAAGTAAAAAGTAGGCTGAAAAATAATTACTCCAGTAAAGTATAGATACCCAAAATTTCTACTTAAGTAAGGTAACAAAGTATTTGAACTTTGTTACTTGACACCTCTGTATGTAATGTTGTTTGACTATCTTGCTTGTGTTTCTCTAAAAATATATATCTTTCTATAAAGTGGAAAAAATCCTTACAAACAAGAGGGTCCTGGCTGATGTGGAAAAGCTGAGCCCAAAGTACCAGACCTCAACACTGAAAGCTTTCCACAGTGTTATTTTGCGTTTTACTCAATTTCCCAAAAGCAAAAAAGGAGCGTCTTCGGTGAAAGCAGTAAAAACACAACCAACACACTCTTAGTTGTAAGAAAATATTTATTGATGTATAAAACACTTTGTACATTGTTACGTGTAGAGTATACCTAAATTGTATTTCTTTTAGGCTATATCTTCAGCCTGATGCATCTCCTCTTTGAAAAGGTAGTCCCTAACCCCCTGCCCTACTTGGAGGAACGTCCGAAGATTCCTGTGCCCAGTTCCCTATCGTCCCAACACGAACATCCACCCTTAGAAGACGCTATTGCGGCCTATGTATCTCGTTTTAAATCCAACATATTGGCCTTCTGCATCAGGGAACTCCCTGTGTATGTGTTGGACCACACAAGAGGAGGGGATGACAACACGTATCTTCCTGCCAAGATATCCCCAGCACCAGCTTACAAATGGAATGTAGGTCAAGTACCTGCAACGGCTGTCAAAAAGCAGAGGACATTTAGGTGAGTCAATCTATGAAAAAAAAGGGCTTAACCCCAAAAAAATTGATACAAAAGGTTTTTCTATGGATTCTAGTAGTATTTGGTGTGCTGAATAACATACCAAAATATACCTCCCAGAAAGCCCTCATTTCCAAGATGGCGGCCGAAATGGCGGCGGGGAGCTTGAAATGGCTACATCTCAAATTGAAAAAATGCTGCAAAGGAATTTTCAACTGATTCTGGTACACCTGGACATGCTTATGAACATACTAAAAATCTAGGAATATATATAAATATACCTTCCGGAAAGGCTTCATTTTCAAGATGGCGTCCAAAATGGTGGCCGGCCCAGCTTAAAATGGCTATATATCTCAATAGAAAAAGATTATTCCAAAGATTTTTCCTTGATTCTGGTACCTGTAAATATGCTTATGAACATACTAACAATCTAGGAAAATATACCTCCCAGAAAGGCTTCATTTTCATAATGGTGTCCAAAATGGCGGCAGGGAGCTTAGAATGGCTATATCTCAAATGGAAAATGTTACAAAAGAATGTTTCAACTGATTCTGGTACCTCTATACATTAAGAACGTGCGACAAATCTAGGTAAATATAACTGCTAGAAAGGCATCATTTTCAAAAAGCTTACATTGGTTAAATGGTTAAAATTGGTTATTATCCAAACTAGAAAGGTGGTGTTGGTGTTGAACAACATAAATGCCACACTTATTGTGGTCTTTATTCATCATCATGGAAGAAACTTGTTATGTGGATTGTCACATTCTTTAAGTTGACATGGTCCACAGACAGTAGTACAAGGTAGTCCATATTTTCTGCAAGAGCAGCGGAGTGTCTTGCAGGCAGTGGTACAGTTACAATGAATGACCTTCAAGAGACTGTCTGGAGCAACATTCATTGTTGACATGAGTGGGACAAATCTATCTTGCAGATCCCCAAGGGCTCACCGCCCTGTAGGTCTAACACGGACTGTCCCTCCCTCTCTCCCAGCAGGAGAGGAGAGTTAAAGGCTTTACCTGACTGCTGCTCCCGCAGTTCATTTTCAAGTTCCTTCCTCTTCCTTTTTTCATTCCCCGAGGGATAGCTCCGCTTCATCTTTCTACACTGATGATGCAATGATGCGCATGGGTAGCTATCTGACGTCCGCGACGGACAGTTACGTTGTCAGGTTTTTTTTTTTTTTGTTGTTTTTTCCACGGGGCCTTTATTATAAATAATAAATGTGCGGGGCCCTACGCAACGTGCGTAGTGTGCGTATTGAAAGAACCGGTACCGGTCTTGGTCTGCTCCTTCAGTCTCATCTTCCGACTCTGGATCAAACACATAGGGCAAAATTCCTGCCATCGTTTTAGGTTTGCTGTGCCTCGGTAAGCATGTGGACAGCTGCTTTGTCATCCAATCAGAGCAAAAGAAAATTTAAACATTGAATATTCATGAGAACAGCGATCCAATCAGAGCAACGCTCATTATACATGAATACTCCTGAGGAAAGCAGTCGTCTTTTCTACCAGGCTTTTCAGACATGATAGAATAGCTTGAAATAAGCTATCCAAGCTATCCATCAAAGGACATCAAGGATTATAAGGACTTTAAGGACACATTTCAATTATTTATTTTTGGATTACACTACTGTATAGAGTAAAACATTTAAATGCAGTGTGGGCTAAATTTTTGATAATTAAAAAATCTAGATAATGCGTTTTTGGTAAAAAAATCAGGAGATTAAGTGGTGTAAGAGGTCTGCTTCTATTGAAAAAAGAATGTGGGAGATGATATGTTTAAGAAGTTTTGCAGTTTTATTGAAAAAATTGCTGCCAAATCAAAGCACCAAAAGGTTTCTGCTCTATTGGGGCTGCAGTTTGATATAAGTTGCAAAGTTTAGGCATGTATGGTTTATTTGTTATGCATTTTTGCAAATGGTTGCTGTAGCGCCACCATCAGGAGTATTAGCATACAAAGCAGATAGATTAAGTTTAGCATGAATTCGGATTTATTGCAAAGTTTGGGGCATTTCCATGCATGGGAACATGGATTTCTTATGAAGAAAAATAAAACTGGCAAGAACAAAATGGCCCTGCAGATCGCTGCTCAGCTAATAAATTACCCCTTATAAAAGTGGTTAATGTATATATAATAGAGCTACTGTCAGGGTTGAAATTACCTACTGTAATACAGTACAAAACAATAACCAAAAGAAGCACTGAGAACATGTTTGAATGCACAAAATGATAAAAGTGAAGGAGACGAGAGGCTCGGACAGTACCACAGCAACTAGAGCCGTTGTTGTGCCTTATCCTTGATAGAACAATGTATTCGACCAATGAGCTTGGTCGTATTTAGATTGAGCCTCATTCCAAAAAATAAGGTGCTCAGTGTGTTTGTGTGTGTAAGGGGGGGGGGGGGGGGGGGATTCTCTGTTGTTTGTTTGTAATACAGAAAATGGTTCTTCTTCCTCAATGATCTTTGACAGTAGCACTTTACTTCCAGAACCACATTGTGGGGATGCTCAGGAGAAAGCTCCTCACAAACCCTGGCCTTCAGCCTCCTTATATGGGTTATTACTCCACACTGAACCAATTTTAACTTTAACTTCATTGTTGTTATCCAAGGCTCTGGGTTGAAGTGTGTGAAACGAAGTGAGTGACCTTCAATTGCGGCAATGTCATTCCAAATGGACGTACAAATGTCATTGGTTCTCACAATAATTGGTTTTGTGATACTATAGTTTTACACCGTCAGTATTATTAAAAAGACAAAATGGGTTTTCTAAGTCTAAGTGTTTCAGATCCAGTTACCCGGTAAAGACGGGGCTCACAACATTACAGAATCAACACAGACAACACAAGTGTAATATATACAGTATAAGCGTGTGGGTTTGTGCATGTCAAGGTGTATCACTGAAAATCTAAAGGTCAGAATAACATTTATAACCTCACGCCGACCTTGTTTCTACACAGACACCCAGAAGAACACACATACCTTGCTCAATTTACTTTAATTGGATTGCTAATAAGTTCCACTGCATTTCGGATGAATCGTGTGTGTGTGTGTGTATTTGGGTGGGTGCGTGCGTGTGTTGGTGTGAGAGAGAGAGAGAGAGAGAGAGAGAGAGAGAGAGAGAGAGAGAGAGAGAGAGAGAGAGAGAGAGAGAGAGAGAGAGAGAGAGAGAGAGAGAGAGAGAGAGAGAGAGAGAGAGAGAGAGAGAGAGAGAGAGAGAGAGAGAGAGAGAGAGAGAGATTGTGTCTGTCTGTGTGAGAGAGAGAGAGTGTGTGTGAGAAACAGAGAAAATAAGACCGGTCTAATGCCCAAGGCATCCTGAAACATTTATATCTCATTACCCTCAGAAGGATGGATGAAGGGGGAGAGATTATAGGGAGGCCAGGGGGGGAGGTGGGGAGGGAGAATGTGAAAAGGAGCAGATTCAAAGAGGGAGTGGGTCATGACCAGAGAAGAAAATAAACTACACAGATAAGTTATTTTGTCTGACTAAACGGCATGAGATCGCCCCCTCCCTCCCGTGGTAGAGCTTAAATGAGAATTTAGATGACATGTTTGGAGAGTGGAGGCGCTCATGGTGGTGGTGGTGGTGACGGTGGTGCTGATTGTGGTGGCACTCATGCGGGTGCTGGCTAATGAGACTGCAGGCTTCCAATCTCATTCCCAGCCTTTCACCACTGATCATGTTTGTTTTGTTTCAAACAGAGAGGAGATGAATCCTCGTCCGGGAGCCCGATGAGCACGTCTGGTTAGAACAGGGAGAGATGTGTGCAGATGGTGTACTTCAAAGGAGCCCTGTGCCAAAGTGCAGCGACTGCTGTGGCTCCGGCACAACGTCTCAGCAGTTGAACATCTAAACTATAATGCATCCGGGTTATATTTGTCTCAATCATGTCGGTTTTGCCAACGTGCCGGCCCCAACTTTGTTTTTTATTTTTTTATTTCGGATATAGAGACACTTCAAGTAAAACTTCCAAACATATTTCATTAATCCCGATAATTTATCCTCACAAAATATCCCATTTGATTGAGAGGAAATAAAGATAGTCATTGGATATAAAGAAATCTATTTTTGGCTAAGATCACAGATCTTCCGCTAGTCATAACTAATCATAGACGTTTCTCGATAGATAGGCCAATCAGAAAGGTGAAAAGAATGAGAGACACGCAAAGCAGGCTGCCACTCTGCCCCTTCGATTTCTCACTCTCATCCCTGACCATTTTATCTGTCTGCTCTGATGCTAGGACCTCCACACAGCCCTGCTTACCTCTATAAACATTATATATATTTGATGGCACGAGTTCGGGGAAACGCACGACAGAGGCGAGGGTTGTAACAGTTTGAATGTTTATTTGATAGAAATGAGCAGAGGCTGGTTGATGCAGTAGGCCACCCGGGTCGGTGTAGGATCTAGGAAGGCGATGGAGGAAATGCACCGTGGTGGTGAGATGGTCTTGACAGGAGCAGAGGGTTAGAACCCGACTCGAAAAGAACAGAGATACATAGAGACCAGGGGGGTATACCACAAACCTCGCTGAACAAACCCAGGCTTTCTTTGGAAAACCTGGCTCGACAGAGCCGCAACTCGCAATCCGAGTTAAATGGTACCACGAAGCTCACTTTAGATTCAATTAGTTGAACCAAGTTTTCCGCTTTAGGTTCAATGCGCGTTCACATAAAAGGGGCGTTTATCGCGTCATTTGACTCACTTATGCAAAATTAATCGTGCGAGAGCGGTGTATTTCACTCAAGACGAGCAATGCATCATTATGAATTCATACGAGGAATTTAAACTAGAAATTACAGCCAAGGGGAACACGGTTGCCCATAATAAGGCTAGGGTTGCGTGCTGGCAAAAAATAGCCGGCCGTGTTAATTCGTAAGTGAAAAGATTCTGCATATTGTCCAAAAAATATCATGTAGGCCTATCATCATGCCTTTTACCCCCATAGATGTGGTGCCAGCACGCGCCTACGAACATGGGGCCAAGTCAAAAATAAATATAAAAATATAATTCAATGTGGTAAGTTGTAAGCATCCATTTTAATAATTTCAGGTGAATCTAGCCTATGATTTGCATTGGCCTAGGCTCCAACCTTTAATCTCATGTTGATTACCTGTAGCAAATAAAAAGAAAACACAAATGAATACGACTGGGAGGGGGACCGCCCTTCACCACCTTGGAGGAGCTGGCTCTCGCCAACAACAAAGGTCGGCCGATGATGGTAGGAGTGGATGGGGGGATGTTCTCTGACTCCACTGCCTCGACATCCAAGGCGTTAGTAATGAGTGTATTCATGAATTGGCAATGGACATAAATAATTGTCTTGCTAATCAAATGTGAAATGATTGAGTGTAAATTAATCGTGTCATTTTTAGTTGAAGATACAAACATTATTTTGGAGGAGCCACCGACAATTAATCTCCAATCAGAGGCATATAACTATCAAAGCAGTGTCAGGTATTCTTCTAAATGTTTAATTTTTTTGAAAGAATGTCCTATAAGAGGTTTCCCTGATTCTTGCAGGAGACACTGTCGGCCTGTGACTCCAGGGCGACTATGGAGGTGATTTTTCTTAACAATTCTCACAGCTATAATATGAATTTGTAGATTAAAAAATGCCGAGGCCTAATTGAGTCACTGACATAGCGGTTATGTAAGGGATAATGGACAACACAGCACTTGACTAACCAAGGTTAATGTACGTTGAACGTGGGGCCATCTTTGACCTTTCTAAAGAGCCATCACAATGGGGAAACTCAACCAAGCAGTGCTGTAACTGTTTCACATGACACTTCCTTTTGATCATAGAGGGAAATGGCAATGGATGAGCCATCCACCTCCATGTCAACCTTCTCAAGGCCTTCTCGAGGGACAGACAAGGTTTTTATTTAGGTTATTCCTTTTGTAAGGTGCGCCACAAGGCTTTGACCATGGTAACTGAATTACGCAATTTTAACCCATAATTCCTTTAGATTGGAACAGACACTATAAGGGCGCTGTACAAGCGCAACTTGGAGCTGGACAACGATATAAAAGTCTTGGTGAAAAAAAAATTGAAGATCGAGATCCAGCTCCTCGAGAGGGTAGGCTATTTTTTAGATTTTCTTTGGTTAAGCTCGACTGACTACTGAAATAATGTTATTTTTCCTACTTTCACAGCAACTGCATGGCGATGCGACGGCTAATAAATAAAATAATTGAAAAAGAGCAAATGTTTTTCCGTCCATTGTATTTATTGAACAAAAGTCACAATGAAGTTATGTGATTATCAAATGAAATGACACATTAACATTCATACCAAATGTAGCCTACTTAATAAGCAAAAACTAGACCAAGTGATCTAGAGAGTTTCACCCAGTGTGTGGGTTGAATATGAAATTTACGGAACACCACAGATTAGGGAATTGTAAACAGGCAGGACCCTGTAAGTGAAACTAAACTAAAATCATTTCTGATATGTTGACATTCTGTGGGCAAGACCTTGGAAAATCTAAATGGTAAAAAAAGGCTCCAAAAGAGAACGTGCGTCCATTTGGAATAATTCCGTTAAATAAATCGCGTAATTAACGCGTTGACTTGCCCAGCCCTAAAAAAAGAAAAGAAACAAACGCATCCTTCCAAGAGGGAAACTAAACGAAACAAAATAACTAACCAAAAAACTGGTTAGCGATGGCCCGTCTGACCGCCGTTCCTGTGGGATGATCCATCGTGATGGGGTCCACCACATCATCTGCCACCAATGGCACATGTGGGGCTCTCTCTTTGCGAATTGTTGCTATATTGTGGAGCACCACACATGCCGGGATAATTTGGCCTCCCCTCTCCGGCTTGACCCTCAAACCACGGAGGCAGTTCAAGCGGGCCTTGATAACTCCAAAGGTCATCTCGATCCTCACCCGGCATGTGCTTAAGGCCCTGTTGAACCGTGCCTCCGATTCACTCTGTTGGTCACCGTATGGTGTCATTAAGAACGGCATGCAGGCATACCCTCTGTCCCCAACAAGAATTCCATCATAACGGCCTATCAGAAAGAAAAATGTGATCAGTGCCTTAATCAACATTTACAGTTAGTGATCTTGTGTATTGCGCCACACCTTGCTGAAACAGTCAGCAAAGACTTGACTCCCGAAAAATACGGGAGTCATGGACCGAGCCAGGCCATTTCGCATCCACACTGGTAACCATGACTTGATTGTCACAAGTCATCTGAAAGCGGCATTTCTGTTACAATAGTTGGGCCATTATGAAGCATATAACAGTTTGAGTAGGCCTATAGCCCAGATAATAGGCCTACTTTACCTGCACATTGATGCTATGGGTTGACTTTCTGTTTACAAAGTCAGCCTCATGTTCCCCTAAAGGTCCAGTGATGGACATGCGTGCAGTCAATTGCTCCAATCAGTTTGGGGAATCCTAAAGGGATTATGTAGAATGTTACAAATGCAAACGTGTACACACTGGGCATTATTCCGTAACCTTGTGAATAAGTCCTATTCCATATGACATAAGAATTGGGACATTTTAAGCTACACATAAATGCACATCACTTGGGAGACAAATATCCCGCACGCAGAAAGTCAAGACTGACGCGCTACCTCCACTCAGGTTTTATTTGACCTGAAAGTGTGTACAATCCTTCCTTGACAATTTCACTGGGCAAGAAGCTGGGAAACGTCACGAACATATTGAGAAAAATATTGAGCGCAGCTACAACCTTGCGTATAGCACGGCACACCGTATTTTTGCCAATATGTTCTGCATCACCAACTGCATGTAAATATGTGCCCGTGGCAAAAAAATCGCAGGGGAAACACAGACACACTGCGCAACAGTAAGTGCACGGCTTCTTTGTGTCGCATTGCCTACATACGGTCCAACAAGGTCGATCAGATAACGAATACCCTCTGATGAGAATCTGTATCTCTCATAAAGAATTTGGTCAGAAAATACCAAGGGATCAGTTCTGTCCCGAAAAACCCTAAGATACGTGCGCCGAGGTCCACGGTAACACCCAAAAATGGTGACGCCATTGTCGGAGGAGGGGCTAGGAAGCTGCGCACGCCGATTTAAGTAGCCGATCTCCGGCTAGACTTATGCTGCTATCCATTTGGATTTACGAAGTGGTAAAGTCGCAAATCTCCCAGCTTTCTTGCGGCATTTCACTGAGGCAAGCCCCCTTTTGGTCGTAGTATCTCGTCGCTTTCAAAGTAGAGCGAGCAGAGCTGTACAACTCGCAAAGAAGATGGCTGCGCCCATAGTTAATGGGGGATGAGATGTATTTTCTTTCTATTTGTACCACGTTGGTGGTTTTAATGTCGTTTTTAAAACCTCTTACACACTTGATTTCATTGCTGCTTTAATCCGGTCACCAATATATGCATTGCACGGTCTTGCTTTGCGTGCAATTCAATGTAAAGTTTTGTTTTGAAGCTGGTTTGCTAAAGAGGCTATGTTGCTAATGATGACTAGCCTGCTACTACTCCCCCTCGTGGCTCGACAGAAACACAAATGGCAAACTGGAAGGCTGGAGCAAGGGAAATACGTCACGTTCTCGCTGAAGCTGGTCGTTCGTACCAGCGTACCATCCAAATGGATAGCAGCATAAGCCGAAAAGTTGCTCCCGACCAGGTTTGGTTGCGAGCATAAGTCACCATGGTGATACAGCGACGCTTAAAGAGATCGACCTTCGTGGTACAGCTAACCCAGGCTTTCAGCTCAACATACCTCGCTAACCCTCTAATCGAGCTTCTTGGTACAGGCCCCAGGACCACTGCTAATGGAGGTAGACTGTTTGACAATTTGGCCATGAGTGATTGACTAGCTGGAGTAGATAAACAGGAAGTGTTGATTAGGAAGCTCCTCAGGTGTGTCTGGTTGAGGTGGAGAAGGAGGAGTCTACTAGCTCTGCCCATGAAATATTAACACAGATAAAAACCACACAGGGTGATCCCAGCTCCCTCTTGCATCCACGGCAGACTCTGTAACAACATGCTCTCCACCGCCCTCCACAATATGCTCTCAATTATATTTCCTCTCTACTGCCCTGCATCACTCTACATATTATACATTATATATTATACTCTCTGACGCCCTGCCTCCCTCTATCTTACTATTATAATAGTAGGCATTCGAGACATATTGCTCTTCCACACTTGGTCAAGTGCGCATGTGCCAAGCAGCCAGCAGCTCACACACAGACACACAAAGAGCATGCACATGTAGCAGGGTTAATGCTTCCCACTCGCCATTGCCAGCGAGATCCTTGCGCTGGCTGTGGTAGTGGGAGCCTTGGTTGGAGTGCTAGAGCTCCCCCTAGCGGAATGCGGGGGTTGTATTGTACGTTGCTGCCTCCTCTCCTCAGTCTATGTATACCCCGGCTGGGAGAGGTAGGTAGTCAGAGCAGTTAAATATGAATCCACACTTTGGCGATGTATTACGGGAGTCTAATTGTACATAATACTGTATTAATACTTGGTTGCTTGTACATATATATATTGTGTTCCTTGGAATCGGTTATTACATTTAAATGGACTTTAGGCTTAGGATCGCTAGCTTGGCTACCATGTGCTTTGGTCGTAGCTACTTAGCTAGCGTGGACTTCGCCAAGAATGTGTAGGCTACTTCAGCTTGTCTTTCTCCCATGTTAGGCTGCCATTGTGAGGGTTCTCAACGAGCATTTCCCCATGTTAAATATTCCACCAGGTATGTCACCAAACGCCCATTCAAATATTAATTTGTTTAATGTGATATTTATTTCCATGTAAATGGCTAGTCTATGTATACCCCGGCTGGGAGAGGCTGCCATTGTGAGGGTTCTCAACGAGCATCTCCCCATGTTAAATATTCCACCAGAATAAACGGCTGGCTGCCAATGGTTCCATCGTGGTCTCAATCACACAACGCAACGCGAGAGTACGCAACCGCTACAAATGGTGCCGTGACCCGTTCTTCTCTGCCTGTCTGCTGCGTCATTGAGGATCGCCATTCAACACGTGGCACGTGAGCACCGTCGACGTGGCCGTGCAGTGAGTCGCCCGTGCTGCTTCTAGTAGACAGGTTCAGTAATAAAAACAAAGAGGAATAGTTCGAACCAAGGGATATGGTTGCAGCCGACAATCTTGTAAAGATATGTGTTTTATTTTTTTTGTGTTTTATTTCATTTTTCTTTCTCCTTCTCGTGCACATAATGCAAATAGTTTTTTTTTGCTTTTGAGTTGAACGTGACATTTGAACAGTGACGTGTAATTTGTTGTGTATGTGTTTTTATTTCTTTACTATTGTCACTGCATAACCGTACATTTTTTGGTTTTGGGAAATTGTGACTCATTGGAGATGGATGAGCTGAACTTATCTGCTTCAGGCAGGGGTCAGACATTTATGTTTAGCCCATCACTCCAGAAAGGAGGTTTTCGGGGGAGGCCCCTGACATCCACTCCTCAACAGGCCAAAGTGAATGGTGCTGAGGGTGGTGACGTTTCTTCTAGTGCTGATCAGTTAGCTGGTCCATCTGCATTTTCTGGGGGTAGGGATGTGGACCATGTCCCTGTGCATGTATTAACTGACTTAGTTAGGCAGATAGGGACTAGTATTGGGGAGAACATTGCCTCTTGTCTTAGGTCCGCCCCAACTGGTGATGTTACTTTGGCCCCTTCGACCATTGCTGATCTCTCTAAGATGAGCCTGACTGTTAGCCAGCATAGTGGTGAACCGCATCCCTTCAGGGGGGACAAGACGGACAAACTTTCGGTTTCTGAGTGGGAAGACTGTGTTAAAGTGTATCTGACTAAGAGGGATGTTCAGTTATGTGATCAGGCGGAAGAAGTAATGGGCAGGCTACAGGGTAGAGCACGTGATGTTGTGAGAGTGGGGGTGTGTAGCAAGCCCAGTTTGGTCTTACGGTTAGGTCCTCAGCCCATTTTCCACATACTCAAGCAACACTTTAGTGAGTCTGTGACTTCTATGACACAAAGCCCTTAGAGAATGAAAGTGCTGTTGACTATTGGATCCGGCTTAACAAGGCACTCGACACAGCTACGGATGGGCTGAAAAGGCAAGGCAAAAATATTGATGACTCCTCTAGGGAAGTGACTGTCATGTTCATCACTCACTGTCCCGATCGAGAACTGTCTCTGGTCTTCAGCTGTAGGCCACTGGAGGAGTGGACTGCCATGGATGTGCAGGTACGGCTTGATGAGCACCATCACAAAAAACGTCTTCAGCAGCGCCATTCAGCTGCACGTCCAACAGACCACCTGCAATGTTCTCAGGCTGTTGATGCTGTGCATAGCCACGTGCAGACTGCATTGACTCCTACTGCCCAACCTGCCATGACCGGCAGGCCGGCGTCAGGTGAGAGTCATGTTCTTGGGCATATTGTCACTCTGCTGGAGCGTTTGTTACAGCGGGAGTCTCCTCAGCATTACGGGCAGCCTAGACAGAGACCTGTCGGTCGCACCCGGGCTCGGGGGCCATGCGCTATTTGTGGCTGCGACGACCATGACACTGCTTCCCACTGTCGGAACGAACGTCTATGCTTCCGCTGCCATGCTGCTGGGCATCAAGCTGCCACTTGCTCAGCCCCACCTGCTCCTGGTTCACCCACGCAGCAGGGAAACTAGCTGACCCGCACGAGGAGGGGTCTAGTGAAGGGTCAGCTGGCGCATCCCCATATGACGATGATATTCAGTCCGTTTTTTCACATGCTTGTGCGACGACGGACAGTGATTCAACTTTAATTTTTCAGAACACGCAGCGACTGACTGCGAAAGACAATCTTTTCTACACTAGTGTGATGATTCATGATGCTGTGGAGGTGCGTGCCATGTTGGACAGTGGTTCAATGGCCTGTTCTATGAGCTCACGCTTACTTCCAAAGCTGCAGGACGCAGGTGTTATTTCCCCTCACTCTGTTGCCCCGACATCAGTTGTGCTGATTGGCTGTGGAGGGTTGAGGACATGTCCTGTAGGTGTTTGCGAGCTGCAGATGAAAGTCCATGACTGCCAGATCTCCGTGCCCACACTCGTTGTGGATGGTCAGAGTGATGACCTGATTCTGGGCAGCAACGTTATAAAACACCTCATTCGAATGGCTAAACACCCTGGGAGTTTCGGGGAGACAGCATCTCTTTCACCTCAGGCGTCTGGTAAAGAGGACGGTCTTCTGCAGCTGTTGGCCACTGTGGAGAAATGGAGAGGCAGTGAAATCCCAGAAAAAGTGGGCACAGTCAAGCTGAAGCATGCCGTGACTTTAGAGCCTATGCGAGAACACTTAGTGTGGGGGCGCTTGCCTGGTCATGTGTGCCTCTCTGCTGGAAGCACACTGGTAGTGGAACCAAGTCAGTCACGAACAGTGCCACGGACCGTCATGGTAGGGCGACTGGTGACGCCACTATGGGGCGATGGTTGGGTCCCAGTGAGAATTATCAACCCCTCCAATAAACCTGTGACTCTAAGACGGAACTGCAAGATTGCTGACGCGTCCCCCTGTGTGGCACTTGAGGACTTTGACAATGACTATTTGTACAGGACTGACGAGACTGACAGTGTTGAATGTAATGTAGCCAAGACTACTGACCTGACTGACACGGGTAGCGAGAAGAGCTTGACAGTTGACTCTGAGCGCTCTATGCCCAGGCCTTGTAGGTCAGCCCTTCACGACTTGGGTCTGCAGGACATTGACTCAGCTGATTTGTCTCCATTCTGGAAAGCAAAGCTGGTTGATCTGCTGACAAAGTATGAGTCCATCTTCTCTCGTCACAGCATGGACTGCGGTACAGCAAAAGGGTTTGTCCACCGCATCCGCCTGAGTGACAGCAAACCCTTCAGGCTGCCGTATCGTCGGCTGGCTCCATCTCACTATGACAAGCTCCGAACGGCTTTGAATGAGATGGAGGAGCGAGAGATCATGAGGAAATCTGCGAGTGAGTATGCATCGCCGCTTATCCTAGTTTGGAAAAAGAATGGAGACTTGCGTCTCTGCACGGATTTTCGCTGGCTGAATGCGCGTACCGTAAAGGATGCCCACCCTCTGCCTCACCAGGCCGACGCTTTGGCAGCTCTGGGGGGGAATACATTTTTCTCGACCATGGACTTGACCTCGGGATACTACAATGTGGAAGTACACGAGGAGGATAAGAAGTTTACTGCGTTCACCTCCCCATTTGGGCTTTATGAGTACAACAGACTCCCGCAGGGTCTGTGTAACAGCCCGGCAACATTCATGAGGATGATGATGGCTATCTTTGGTGACCAAAACTTCTTAAGCCTCCTCTGCTATTTGGATGACATTTTGGTTTTTGCTCCTAACGAACAGCTAGCTTTGCAAAGACTAGAAATGGTTTTTGAGAGATTGAAGGTGCACAATCTAAAGTTAGCCCCCAAAAAGTGCCACCTCCTGCGGCCATCTGTGAGGTTTTTGGGGCACATCATTGACAAACATGGCATTGCCACAGACCCTGAGAAGGTCAAGGCCATTGTAAATCTCAGCGAGAAAGACTTGATGGATGAGTCCGGCATTGTCCCATCTCCCACCAAGATAAGATCATTCCTTGGTATGGTTGGGTTCTACCAGCAATTCTTTGAGGGCTACTCGAAGATCAGCAAGCCCCTCTTTGCACTTACCTCTGGAGTCAAGAGGCCACGTTACAGTAAGGGGAAAAGGAAGACGCCTGTAACAAGGAAACTTACCTCTACTGACTGGACAGTGGAATGCGGAGAGGCTTTCAAGAGGCTAAAACTAGCGTTGCTAGATAATGCTGCTCTGGCTCACCCAGACTTCAGCAAGCCCTTTTTGCTCTCAGTGGACGCCTCCTCCAATGGTCTGGGTGCGGTGTTATCTCAACTGACTGAGGGGGATAATGTAGCACGTCCGATTGCATTCGCCAGCAAATCTCTCAACTATGGCCAGTCTCGCTACCCAGCACATAGGTTGGAGTTTCTGGCGCTCAAATGGGCTGTCTGTGACAAATTCAGCCACTGGCTGAGAGGCCACAAGTTTACGGCATGGACGGACAATAATCCGTTGACCTACATTCTGAGTAAGTCCAGACTCGATGCTTGTGAACAGAGATGGGTGGCTAAGCTCGCCCCGTTCGACTTTGAAATAAGATACATCCCCGGTCCTAAGAATGTTGTGGCGGACGCCCTCAGCCGGGAGCCTTTTGTGCAGCCCAGTATGCTTCATCGTCTCACCAGGGTCCCGTATGATGCACTCATGGAGGAGGCGAACGCCTTGAACCTTGACAGTGTGCAGGATGCGTTCCGTCAATCCTGCAATCCGCGAGTCATGCCATCTCTCAGCAGTGCTGTGGCAGTGTCCTTGGGCCCTTCCGTTTCCAATCAGGCCATCTCTGCTGTCTTGGAGCGGTCATTGGGCCAGGAGCATGTGCCTCCCCAAGCCTTTCTCCTTCCTCAGCTTGTGCAATCCATCCAACCACGTGAGCATTCCGACATCCGTCCCTTGCCTAAAGAGACGTTGATGGCTTCACAACGTGCAGACCCTTGCTTGAGTCGGGTGCTTCACTTTGTGGAGAGGCAGAGACGTCCATCAAGGCGTGAGCGTGGGCATGAGCCAGCTGACACTTTGAGGCTCCTCAGGCATTGGGAGAAACTTTCCATCAAACAAGGCGTCCTCTATCGTGTTTCGAAGGAGGTTGTCACACAGCGGAAGACGTACCAGTATGTTGTGCCCTTGGTACTGAGGGAGGAGGTCCTCAGAGGTGTGCATGATGAAGCTGGTCATCAAGGCCAAAGACGAACGCTCTACCTCTCTTGACAGAGATTCTACTGGCAAGGCATGGAGAGAGACGTGAAGGAATACGTGCGGTGTTGTCGCCGCTGTGTATTTAGCAAGTCTCCAGAGCCGGAGGGCAGGGCGCCACTCTAGAGCATAGTGACATCTAGGCCTCTCGAGTTGGTTTGTATTGACTTTTGGTCGGCTGAAGATTCTTCTAACAAGTCACTTGATGTGCTTGTTGTTACCGACCATTTTACCAAACTGGCTCAGGCGTACCTCTGTCCAAACCAGTCAGCAAAAGCTGTTGCAAATCAACTTTGGAACAACTTCTTCTGTGTATACGGCTTTCCTGAGCGCATACATTCGGACCAGGGGGCCAACTTCGAAAGCAGTCTTATAGCCGAGATGCTCATTGCTGCTGGTGTCCAGAAATCGCGCACCATCCCGTACCACCCCATGGGCAATGGAGCTGTTGAGAGATTCAATCGCACCCTTGGTGGAATGATAAGAGCCTTGCCGCCCAAGGCCAAGCACAGGTGGCCGCAGCATCTGAAATCTCTCACCTTCGCCTATAATGCTACAGTGCACGAGACCACAGGGTTTGCTCCATTTCAGCTGATATTTGGGCGGACACCCAGGCTGCCAGTCGACCTGTTGTTTGGGTCTGTCCTTCAGGATGATCAGCTGGTGGGTTATGACGCCTATGTGCAGGGTCTCAGGCATGATCTGGCAGAGGCCATAAAAATCGCTCAGACCTCCTCTACTAAACAGCAGCAGAGACAAGCTGCCTTATACAACAGGAAGTTCAGGGGCGCGGCTGTGGAAGTTGGAGACAGGGTTCTTTTAGCCAACAAAGGAGAGCGTGGGAAGAGAAAGTTGGCTGATCGCTGGGACAGTCACCTGCACACTGTTGTGGAGAAACACGAAAACACACACACCTTCAGGATCAAGAACTGTACAACGGATCGAGAGAAGGTGGTCCATAGAAATTTGATAATGCCTGTCAATTTCTTGCCTATCCCACCTGGGTCCGAAAATGACGGTTCCTGTGTGAGTGACTTTGCTACAGATGATTCCTTTCCGGATGGTGATGTGGGTTCTACCGTCCTGCCTGATTGTGATTCAGAGGACAGGACTGTTTCTTGGATCTCACGACTCCCAGACTCTAATGGAGATCCGCTGGATGCCTTGTTGGCTGACAGACCTGTGCGGACTGTCTCTTGTGACGCACCTCTTGGCCTGGAGGAGAATGTTGACCCTCCGGCCCAGACTACCTCCTGTGACTTACCTGGGGATGCAGACGATTGGACAGTTCCACCTGACTTGACGGCTGACGTTGACTGTCCTTCGGACCAGACTGACTTGCGACTTGACCCAGTGTCAGCACCTGTTTTGCGGTCTTCTGTTGAAGGTTCCCTGACTGTAGATAGGGTACAGCATCCTCAGCCCGATACTGCTGGCAGTGATATAATGCTAGGTGTGAGATCTAGATGTGGGAGGATTGTCAGGCTCATCCAAAATATGCACCAGAGAGTTTTGGCTGGGTTCTAAGGTTTATGGATTTTGATTTTTCTGATTTTATTTATTTTATTTATTTATTTTTGTGGATATTAAAATGCCGTTTTTTTTTTTTTTTTTTTGGTTTTTTTTCCTTTCTTACACAGAAGGGATAAAGCTCTGAATGGTGCAGGGACCTGTGTGACATAGAATGTTGTGGGTCCAGGTGGTCGTCGACTGTACTGTGTAAATGATGTGGTATCAGGTAGCCTAACATGTAAACGGGCATGTTTTCCTATGGGTGTTGGGAGGCTTTGCCGCCTTCCTCATTCTAATTCTTCAGGGATGGTCACTGACTGGAATGCTTGATACCTGTAGTATGAACAGTACTGAATTTTTGTTTTGTTATTCACTGTGTATTTGTATGTTGTTTACTGTGCCTGATTTGGTTTGTTTCAGGGGTTCTCACAGCACTTGTATGGTTGTTCTTTGGATGGGCAAGTGGAAATCAGTAGAGGGGAATGTAGCAGGGTTAATGCTTCCCACTTGCCATTGCCAGCGAGATCCTTGCGCTGGCTGTGGTAGTGGGAGCCTTGGTTGGAGTGCTAGAGCTCCCCCTAGCGGAATGCGGGGGTTGTATTGTACGTTGCTGCCTCCTCTCCTCAGTCTATGTATACCCCGGCTAGGAGAGGTAGGTAGTCAGAGCAGTTAAATATGAATCCACACTTTGGCGATGTATTACGGGAGTCTAATTGTACATAATACTGTATTAATACTTGGTTGCTTGTACATATATATATTGTGTTCCTTGGAATCGGTTATTACATTTAAATGGACTTTAGGCTTAGGATCGCTAGCTTGGCTACCATGTGCTTTGGTCGTAGCTACTTAGCTAGCGTGGACTTCGCCAAGAATGTGTAGGCTACTTCAGCTTGTCTTTCTCCCATGTTAGGCTGCCATTGTGAGGGTTCTCAACGAGCATTTCCCCATGTTAAATATTCCACCAGGTATGTCACCAAACGCCCATTCAAATATTAATTTGTTTAATGTGATATTTATTTCCATGTAAATGGCTAGTCTATGTATACCCCGGCTGGGAGAGGCTGCCATTGTGAGGGTTCTCAACGAGCATTTCCCCATGTTAAATATTCCACCAGAATAAACGGCTGGCTGCCAATGGTTCCATCGTGGTCTCAATCACACAACGCAACGAGAGAGTACGCAACCGCTACACACACTCACACAAACACACCGCACACACACAAACAAGCGCCGCATTCACACCGTACACGGGAGCGAGCGGCTGGACGTAAAGTTGCATGACAACGGCAAGATAACAGTTTTTTATTTTACCATATAGAAACCTTTCAATTCAAACATCGCGCCGACCGGCATATCAACAAACAAGTGATGCGATCTTAAAGAGACAGCGTCCCTATAACACGTAATGAAACATGTCAATATAACGGTATGGTGAAATATGTCTATAAATTCAACCAATGTCCACCAAATGTTTTCTGTGTAGGCTATGTGTGACTGCAGGCTACTGCTGTCTTTCTTGGCCAGGACATTTGAAAAGGAGATTTTCAATCTCAATGACGTATTTATCTGGTTAAAATTAAGAAACATCTTAAACTCTTAGTCAGGTAACCAATGTACAATCCACAATCTTGCCCACGCAACCCCCCTCCCCCACACAAGCCTGTGCGTTATTTCACTAAAGTTAGGTAGATTGCTGCCTTAGCTGTTGTTACACTAGTTATTGTTGATTTCACTAAGGTGCTTCTGTAAATTAACAAGACTTTCAGTTTCTTAAGAAGCTGTTTGTTATCATTATTTTCAACTAACCAATAGTGGGTTGCCATGCATTTTAAAAATGTTTTATTTGCATGCATAGTATACTACACAGCCAATTTATTTGCTTTTGTGGTGTTTTTATGTTTACAATTTGAGTATGTATGCTCTGTTATGCACTACTTGTGCTAATGGTATGTAGCATATGTTTAAAAAGACTGTTCTATAAGCACTTATATAGCCTTGAATTTAATATGTTGAATAATATGTTGAGGTGTAGCCTGTAAGATGTCTTTTATGTTACACAGTAAAAACACACATGGTTAAATAAGGTTTATTTAATCATATTTCAAGGTTGAAAGAGTTTAAGTGATTCATGATAAATAGCTGAATATAATTCATATTTAGTCAAAAAATTAACACATTTCATGTGTGGAAAAAAGCTGTACGGTTTGTTACGTATTTTAAGAATCTAAGCTATCCAGACATAGACCCAATGAAGCAGGACCAAACATATAAGCCGTAAATACTATACATAGCCACAAGGGGAGCAAGACCTTATTGAAGGCTGCTCCACCACAGAAGGCATCACCTTTAGTTAGGCGAAGAAGCTGAAGCCATTATGTCTATTATATAGGCCACGCCCACTTGACGGTCTCTACCTGTGGACTCGAGGTAGAGAGCGCGAGAGATTTTCACGCACACCCACGGGCCTCTGCCCGTGGCTGGAAGTAGCTAGAGCAGGGATGGGCAACTTTCATGATAAAGAGGGCCACATTTTTCATCATAACCATCGGAGGGCCACATGACTGCACACTAAACGTGAGCTGAGAGAAGCTACACAATTTTGAATTTGGTAGATAGTGCATTTTGGGGATGGCCACTACCTAAAAAATCATCCAGAATCATAACCTATGAACGGTATGTTAATTGAACCAACATTCATTTCTTGTTTTCCATGCTCAAACAGCCACATGAATGGTCAGTATTTTTATCAGTGCAAAGGGCTCACATACATCATCATTCAATGAAGTCAAAAAACTGAAAAACAGTGGCCCAACATTAAGTGCAACAACTCAATGAACTTAAACCCAACAAGCAGTTGTAGTAGTTGTAGTGGCGACTTAAGTGGATATCTTTAATGACTGATATCGCTTCTAAGCAAACTAGACGCATGGGTTTGCCTTCGAATTCTATGAATTTCTCATCTTTCTTGACCGAGTTTTCTGTAACTCGAATTATTATTATTATTCATTTTTTTGGGTTAGGGTTAGGGTTAGGGTTTGACTGAGTGAGGATGCGGGCCGCACTGAGTGAGGAAGCGGGCCGCATGCGGCCTGCGGGCCGCCAGTTGCCCATCCCTGAGCTAGAGTTATTATCTCTCACACGTGTTCAACACAATTCCTAGACTTTCGTTCCATAGTCAGTTACCATCCCGAAACATGCCTACTTTAACAATAAAGTGAGTCAAAAGCAACCCGGGATTGGACGACTTTCTTCAAGAATATGCAACAGGTTAAAAAATATAATTAATTCATTGTATTACTATGGTGGTTCAACAGTATGTTGAGGATTTTGATGATATCCATTATGGCCATAAAGAGTATTATTCTAAGATAGTAATAGCCTGTTTTCATATAGGCTAGGTTTTTTGGAGTCCTTGGAAACCCTTGAGAATCTGAATCGAATTCCCCTTGACGAAGGGGTGGCGAGCTAATGAAGATACCTCCTTATCCAAAGGAGTGGACCGATATCACCTGTGCCAAGTAGGATACCAATCTTCCTTTAAATCCATCACTTGAGCATATCAGGTGAAAGCGCTCTTAAGCGCCACACATGACCAATTTCATTTTAAACTTTTCAGCCATTTCATGGTTTAAAGATAACTGTTTCCGACCTAGGGCCCTATTTTAACAGTATGAAACGCAAGTGAGAAGCGCCAAGCGCAAGTAGCTTTGTGGGCGGTTCTACGGCGATGTCGCTTGTTTACCTTGCGCCAGGCACATATCTAAAAAGGGTTGGTCTGAAGTAGCCTAATTACCCGTAGGTGTGGTTCGGGCGTAACGTGCAACAAACCAATGAGAGTGCCAGCTCCCATCCCCTTTAAGGCCACGTTTATACGTAGCAGGGTATTTATAGAAACACATATTTCCCCCCCTCCGTTTTCAAAAATAACATTGTGCACACAACATCGTTTTCAAAAAAGTTGTCGTTTACATCAAAACGGATAAATACGCCGTTGGGACATTATAACTATGCCAAACCTATGGGCGGCAGTGTAGGGAGAAGGATAAAGCCATGCAAGCCAATCAGAATCCTCAGAATCAACAACAACGAATAACACGAGCGTCTTCCTGTACAAACAAACTGTAAACATAGGGCGCTCATATGACGTTAAGCATTTCCTGGCGCATAATGTGACGTTTGAGAACCTAAAACCCCGTTTCTACCCGTTGACACGACAACACGTAACCGGCGTTTTCAGAAATCTCCACTTTGGCCGGAGTTTTTAGAAATGATCGTTTTCTGTGACAAAAACTGCGTTTTCGTGTAAATGAGAGGCCAAACCGTGTGAAAATATCTGCGTTTTCCCTTCGTGTAAACGGGGCCTAAGAGCCATGAGCATTTTAATCTGACGAGTTGATATTTTGAGAGCGCGTCTGCAGTCTCCGATGAGACAGCTGCACGTGAATTTCAAACTGCAAATGGCTCAGTTTATGTCCAAATAATATGGCCTAATTCACACATAGAATAAGCTTTTCTTCCACAACTTCAGAAATAAAGAGTCCTCAAATAATTTCGGAAAAGAAAACGTATATGCTATAACATATGATATGCGGTAACTGTGGTTCTATTTAATGATAGACGCAATACATTATAAACATAGTTTCTTATTGTATGCATTATCGTTATCGACTTGTGTACCTAATATGCATGTGTCCCCCCGTTAATATACATTGCCATGGACTGTATTATGCGTTACATGTTTAGTTTCCGTGTGTTTAAACAGATGGACAGATGGTGTATGTGTAACGCACACACGCACGCCCGCATTCATCATACTCACTCGCGGTAAAATAATGTTTTCTCACGATTAAATACTCATCAATCCTAAAAGTTATGGGCATGTACATGATGTCTGTGTCAAGAAAATGTGTTTGCTGTACAGTGTTTGCAGATGCATTGATTTAAAAGTACAACTTATTACCGCTGTATCAGCTGTTCTTTCCCAAATAATTTACCAAGCATGTGTGGCTAAGTAGATGAGAGAAGCAAAGTGTATGCGCGAGGTGCACAAGCAACATTATGCATGCGCCCTTAAAATAGCAACTGAACAACGCGTCACTGACTTTAAACCAGGTATTTTTTGGTTTGTGGCGCAAGTGGTTTATGAAACTTCAAAATAGCAACAGGGAACGTTTGCGCCAGAACCCGCCTTCTCCTTTCGCCGAGCCGCCCCCTTGGGGCGCAAGGTCGTTCCCTAATTTATTTGAATTGCTGATGGCGCGGTGCAATTGGGACGTGGAAGTATGCGTCCCTCAGGTCCACCGTGGTGAACCATTCTCCCCTTGTGACCACCCGCAGCGTGTCTGATGCGGTGAGCATGTGGAATGGTAGGACCTTCAGGAACCTGTTGAGGCCCCTCAGGTCGAGAATTGGGCGGAATCTGCCATCTTTCTTTTTTATCAGAAAGTACGTTGAGTAGAATCCTCTGGGGTGCAGCAGACGATCCACTGGCTCGATTGCCCCCTTGGCCAGGAGGGTGGACAACTCCTGGTCCAGAGCTAAGGCCTTTGCCGGGTCGTTGACGACAGTCATTTTGACCCGGCTGAAGGCTAGGGGCCGGCGTCGGAACTGCAATTCGTACCCTTGGGTCAAGGTGGAAACCACCCAAGTGTCTGAAGTACAGGCAGCCCAGTAACTGAGCTGCTGATGGGAAAAACAACCGACGACCGGCACCGTGGGACTAGTGCCTGCCCCCACAGCCTCCTGAGGCTCTGGGGGGGCGTCGGTTGGGTTGTGGGGCCCGAAGCTGCCAGGAAGGTAGGCGTTCGGGGGCCCGAAAGCCATCCGTAGGCTGTTGCGCAGGCCGCTGAGACCTCCGTAGGCCACCGGAGTAATCAGTTGGCTGAAAGCGCCGCTGGGGGACTGCCGAGGGGCCCCCAGGCCTGCTAGGAGCAGACGAAGTCCTATTTAATGAGGGTCGGAGAATGTGGCCGGGCAGGGTTGAGCCTGAAGAAGGCGCTGGCCTCGGCTGACTCAGTCTGCGCTGCATCGAGCTGCAGGAGTGTCAGAGCCGTCCACAGGACGGCCGCCATGGAGGTGTCTGCTGCCCCCTGCAGGGAGCCTTGTGCAGAGGAGCAGGAGGCCTCGTCCAGTGTGTGGGAGGCATCGCCCTCTGTCATAACCTCATTAAAGAGGTTAGCCGAAGCCGCCAGAGAGAGGGCATCGTCGAATTGGGACGAGGGAGGGCCAGGCTGTAGCCCGGCCCCTGACCAGTCCCAGGCTGAAGGGCCAGGAGGAGGGACCGCATTTAATCCATGTCGGCCGCCAATCCGTCCACCTTGACAGCCAATCCCGCCCCTTGCCTTCTTTTTTGGGGGGGGGGCACCCATAGCCGCAGCCCCATCATGCCGCTGCCGCCCCGAACGACCGGGCTGATTGGGAGGGAGGCTCATTAAGGCAGAGGGGTCGTTGGCTGTTGCCCGATTCTCCAGCTCTGCCAGCCTAGCCACTCTGAGCGCCCAAGGCAGGAGGCTGCAGTTCATGCAGGCGCTGTCCGTGAGGCTCTCCCTCAAATGCTCGAGATCGATGCAAGGAGGGCAGCTGTCGTGGCCGTCCTCAGGCTCAAGATGAGCCGCAAAGGCGACAAATAGGTGGGCCATTATGGAGGCAGCCACCGGCAGCGTAACTGGGAGCGGAAGCGAGAGCACTTCCCTCGCCAGTAAATTGAAAAACAGAAACTAATTAGCCTGAGCGTGATCGCTGCTACTAATTGTCAACCAAAAAAGGGCCAAATGCGGTGTTACCGGGAGCGGGAGCGAGAACACTGCCTTCATCAGAAAATTAAATCAACCGATATTAATTAGCTTGAGCGTAAACGCTGCTGCTAAAAAAGGGGGAAGCCGAACTAAAACGTTACTGGAAGCGGGAACGAGAGCCCCGCTTTCACCGGTGAGTTTTAAGGAAAATAAATTGACTAAAAACGACTCGAGTGCTGGGAGCGGGAGCGAGCACACTGCCCTCACCAACAAACGCTGGCTAATCTTCTTATAGTTATTTCTAAATATATATCAGTATAAGCTAGCCACAGCCTCTGGAGGACGGGTTACCCGCAGCTCCGACCCTGGTCACGAGGCTGCACGTAGCCAGCTGTAACGAATTTCCTTCCTTTCTCCAAACAAAGGTTCAATACGGTACCTGCGCAGCGAGAAGATGTAAAGGAACAGATCCTCTGACACCGGAAGATATAGCCTTCCCGGTGTCACGTGGGGGTCACAGGTGACTATGCTGGTATTAGGTACTCGAAATGCGCGAGGTGGAGATATCCAGTGCTTTAAGCACCACCTCTGTCGGTCAGTAGGGATGAAATAGAAATAATGCTCATTGCTAACCATGTTGGCCACGCTTTGTGTTACCATGTTGTGTCTTACCACGAGGCTCAGTAGGAAGCTCGTAATTCTACCGCTCTGTGTGAATCTGTCTCTATTGGGCCTTTCACACCACCGCAAAATCGGAGTCCGTTCCGGGCTAGTTCGAAGCTAGGGCCAGTGTTTTGGTTCCACACCACCAGAGAACCGGCTCCGGCCTCTAAAAACCAGTTCAACTCAAGCCCCAGGATTGAGCTGGGCTAGAGCGAGAACTGCTTTTACGTCGCGGGCAGGGGGAGGGGTTATCCTTACTTTCATAAACAGGAAGACCAACGAAGACCGGCATTTTTAAAACACCGAAGTAAACAATGGACGTGAAGACTAAATCGCAGTGGGCCGTGGAGGAGACAACCTGTCTTCTTGGATTCTGGTCTTCTGCCGAGGTCCAGAACAAGTTAGAGGGAGCAACCCGGACAAAGGTTATCTTCGAGCAGCTGCAGCAGAAGGACTTCAGGGACCAGAAGAAAGACCTGGGGTGAAGCGGCAATGGACGGCCAAAGAAAGGTCCACATTTCGACGTCCTAGACTCGGTCCTCGGCGACAGACCGGCATGCCAAATCACGGGGCCTTGAATTCTGCGTCGGCAATGCTCGAGTCGATGATGGACGAGTTGCTCATCCAAAGCACCCCTGATATCGGTAAGTTCCACTTTTCCACGTTTTTTTATACATTTGTATTTTATCATATTTAAATAAACTTTTAGAACAGACACTGGTTATTCTGTGTTGTTTATTGTATGAAACTCTTCATGTCCTGCAAACAAATATCGTAGGCAGTATTACAAGAGAATTGGGGGCTGGGGGGAATAATATACCACATTATCTGAAGTTTTTCTGGAATTGCAATTAGCTTACATCAACATGCCAACATGCTCAGTTAGAATGTTAAAGAAAATGGGGGATGTTGTAACTATAATTAAATCACTCATCCCCTCTGTTAAAGTACGCCATTAATGCAGCTCTTATGTTTGACCCTTCCAGATTGCCATGCTCAGGTAAAGCTTGGATGTGTGGCTGAATGTTAACAGGCCTATCTGTGACCTCCAATGCAAAATTGTCACCATGTTCCTCACAGATATTGTGAAGAACACAACAGGTCAGCGCCATCTTCTTGCTGAGCTCCAGCTTGCCGTCATTTCTTTTCAAGAGGCATCTCCATCTTCCTTTTAACCTCCCAAAACACATCTCCACAACAGACCGGGCACTGCTTAGTCTGTAGTTGTAGTTGTCCTGTTCTTGGGTCAGTCTTCCCGTGTCCGAAAAGGGCTTCATGAGCCATTCCTGCAGGGGATAAGCTGGGTCACCGATCAGGTAATGTCCAACGTCACAGCCAGAGATGGTCACCTTGTTTTGACCCAGTAACTCCCCGTCACCGAGTACTTCCCACAGCTGTGACTGTCTCAGCACTCTGGCGATGTGCACACTTCTATGAAAGCCAACACAGACATCCCAGATAAGTCCTTTGCCATCTACAACTGCTGCAAAACTACAGAATGCCATCCTTTCCGGTTGTAGTAGTCACGTGGGTATTCCTCTGGTGCCAGTATAGGAATGTGGCTTCCATCAATTGCACCAACACACTGTGGTACTCTCCAACGGTTTTGGAAGAAAGTAGCCATCTCCACCAACCTATCAGCATCGGGGGTTCTGATGTGAATGGGAAGCAGCACCTTGATGGCCGCACTGCAGAACGCCTGAACACATATGCACACAGTACTGACGCCGACTTTAAACAGATGGCTGATGGTCCTGTACTCACTCCCGGTGGCCAGCTTCCATAGGTCAATGGCGACACGTTTTCGAATCGGGACACACAAACGGAAGTTGGTATCCCTTCTCCCCAACGCAGGCCTTAGACGGTCATAGATGTATTCGAACGACTCCCGGGACACACGGAAATTCTGCATGAATTGTTGCGGGCTGAAATTGGGAACAATTGTCTCCCACCAGTGTGGAGATTGCGGGTGCGCCCAGATAGGATGTGGCCTCCGCCTTGCCATCCGCAACACTATTAACTGTAATCAAAGAAGAAAACAAGGTATCATTATTCGATTCACTTTTTAGATGCCAGCTTAGTCGATGCTAGAGGGTTAGCTATAATGAGCTAGCCGGCTCGTTTACAACAAAGGCTAACAGCGACAACAAAAAAGTGCTTGATAATTACCCTTCTTCTTGAAGGCGCCGGTCATCGCTCTCGCACACACGATCAGTATCACAAATTCACTGGATCTGTTGTGTTTGGTTGCCTAAGTAGGCGCCGAAATTAAGGAGCAAAACTTGAACAGCTGCGGCGTATTCCACCATTGTTGTTGTTTGAAACTGCAAGGGTTCCTGGAAAAGCCGAGACGTAAGCAGACGTTTGCAGTGACGTCATGAGGTTGCTCTCGCCGGCTCCATGGCTGGCTCTGGCCGGTGTGACACCAACTGGTTCATAACTGGGATAAGGCTGGAACCAGTTTGGTACTGGCCCTAGCACCAGCCCGGAACTGGCTCTTGGTTATTTTTGGTGTGAAAGCCCCATACGTTAACTGTTGAAGCTACGATTGAAGCAGCACATTGTTTCACTGATAATCTGATAGAAAATATGAAGATAAGCCATTTTACTTTGCTACTCAATTTATTTGCTTTTGTGGCGTTTTGGTTGAGACCTAAGACCTAATGGTTGAGAATATGGTATTCAAATTTCAGGGCGGTAAGACCTTCCAATCTCAAACTGTTTTTCCACCACATTCTGAACCATTAGGTCTTGCAGGCAACACATCTGAGGGGCTTTGTCCAAATGACAGCCCATTTGGGAAAACTTTTTTTCTCTAAGAGCTAGAACTCCAAATCTCGATATGTCGTTATCGGTGCCCCGGGAAATGTCTGTAAACATTTTAGTGTCCCTAGCTATCTCGAAAAGGCCGCGTGACCACAGAGGTTAGTTTCTAGTCCCCATTTTTTGTGGGATGGAGGTGTACATTTGTGGCTTAAGGTGTGTAGATACAGCTGGCCTGTGGCCACGATTTTGAAGCCTGGGGTCAAAAGGAGCCGGCACCATGCCGCTTAAGAGATAACAAAAAGTTCATGTGTATTTCTCTCATAACTTTTTGTCATTATTACAGAGAGGCCTGATTCTCAGATATGCATGTTGGATGGCTAGGGTGTAGGTCTGGGAAGAACTTCAGTCCAAAATCGTGCAAGTGAGCCGCTGGTTGAGGTGCTACGAGATGGAGCACTTGCCGAGTCATTTCCTGTAGGGCTGGAGCCACAGGTTGAAGCGTATGCGTCCTTTGAGACCCCCTTTGATATATTAGAGACCCCAAAGTACAGCTTACCTAAATGTTGTCGACTCAGTCACCTATTGCATCACTTCCTTTAGGGCTTCGGCCTCCTAATTGATCATCGTAGTAGGCTATAATTGAATGCCCTCTTTCATATAGGTATATGATACCTCCACCACTGGGACGTGGCAACAATTCTCCAAATGGGGAGGGGGGGATGCTTGTGGACAGTAGGGGTGTACACTAGACATAAATAGGAAGCAAACTCAGGAGAAGGAATGACCTCTCACAAATATTTAATAATTTTTTTTCAAATAACCCTGCTTCGTTAAATCAATGAGCTTGGTGTTTTGCTTTCAAAAATAGGTTATAGAAGTCTAAACTGCAGAAAATAAAAACATCCAAGCTGCCTTTTAAGGATACCTTGGAATATCTGTCTATTTTTTAACCATCGGACCCTAGTTTACGACAAAAACAACACAATTGACGGCAGCTCCTTTGCCGCGTGGTTTTTTAAACCATGTAAGTATTAGAGGGGGCGGTCGATAGCAACAACCATCACCATAGCAACCATGACGGTCAAGTGCCTGGATGCAGAAAATTGAAAAAAAATAGAATGCCACCCTACAAACTCAGGAGATTAATGATATTTAAATTATTGTGACCATGAAGTCTTTATTTGCATGGGTTTACATTTCGTTCTGTGTAGCATGGAAAAATCGAAGAAACACTCCCATTCAGAATGCATTGGTTTACATTTTGTTCTTTGGAGCACGGTTATTTTTATTTATTTATTTATTTTCAGTTTCTGAGGAGGTGCTTCAAAGATGCTAATTTTTCTGCAATATGCCTAAATCCAATGGAAAAAACCGTTGGCTTTTTGTCAAGGGAACCCAGGGCGACACTCACTTCCGGGTTGGCCAACCGACGTCATCCCTCCACCACTCTATACTGTAAAAACACATGTTCAAGTTGAATGATAATGCATGAATTTATTCTTTATTCTGCCATAGTAACACGGTAAATAAATGGCATATTAATATGTATTTAATATGTGTTCAATAAAACGTAATCACAGACAAATTACGTTTTTTAGACAAACGTAATTGAGAATGCCTAATAGTTCTCTGGGAACGTTATTTTGATGAGAAAGGGTTGCTCCGTCAGTTGTCAAAAAAAGCGGACGGACGTGGTCTCTATAGCAACGACCTCAGCTACCCAACACTGATCAAAAAAACGATTGTTTCTCTCAATCAAAGCACAAAACAGGACAACTGATGCCCATAGCCTTAACCCATATATGTTGTGTAATTAACAAGGACACGTTGGTGTAGTTGTGTTGAGGAATGTCACAGATTTCACTGTAAAATTGCCGTTAATGTGCAGCCATCGGGTCTTCCGTTAGCCAATGGGATGAATGCTAATAGCTTCATATATTGCCGTGGAGGGATTACATTGCAATGAGTGGAAAACCCCCTGTGTCGAAAAAAGAAGCGCAAGGTCCTCCGTTAGCCAATGGGATGAATGCTCATAGCGTCTCTATGTGAAGCCATTGGGTCCCCCGTGAAGGGGTTACATTGTAACGAGTTGAAAACCCCATGCGTCGAAAAAAGAAGCACAAGGGTACCCTTTTGCGTCAGAAACTGAAGCCAAAGTCACTGACCGTTCGTCAAAAATCGACGCGCTCGGAGTGAGAATGTGTTTGTTTTATGTTACACAGTAAAATCACACATGGTTAAATAAGGTTTATTTAATCATATGTCATGGTTAAAAGAGTTTAAGTGATTGAGATTCATGATAAAAAGCTAAATATAATTCATATTTAGTAAAAAGATTAACACATTTCTTATGTGGAAAAAATATTTTTGTTGATATTTTATTTTTCCTTATGGACATTTTTCATGCATTTCATGATGTTTAAAGATAATTGTTTCTCACCTAATGTAAGGGTCTAAATTGTGGAATTACTGAATATTCTTAATTGCACTGAAATCTATTTTATTATTTTTCTACAAGGTTGAATACAGTTAATCTAAAAGTTAACCTGTGGCTCCAGTTAGTCATTGTGTTGTTATTTATTCTTTCCCTCCTTACGAACTTAATGACTAGTCCATGTCTGAATACTCTACTGCCCACGAGGGTTACATGTGAATCACCCTCAGGGTCAAATCTCCTGATTTACAAATGCGGAGGACATGTGTGGAATCGGCTTATAAGGAGAAAATTATTATGCTCGCCTCATAACGTAAACGAAACAAAATATTTATATCCCGCCCATATGCAACAATAGACTTACTATAAAATAGACAGAATATTGTTTCCTAAGCCTTGTCTTCGTGAGATTCATGTACAGAGCGTTACAGTAATCAAGCTTAGAGATGATTAGCTGCTTGATCAGCATGAGTTTCACCTTCTCATCAAGGTACCGTCTGATGGTTCTGAGGTTTGTCATATCCCAGCTGCACTTCTGCTTGACATTGTTGACTTGTCTCTCCATGTTCAGTGATGCATCCAAGAGAACACCCAGGCTTTTCCAGCTGTCTCCTTTACAGATAGTTGGTGTGATGGTAGTGTCACCAAACTGTATCTTTACTTCAAGGTTGTGTTTCTTTAGAACAAGCGGCTTACCCATCACAAGCAGCTCCGTCTTGCTTTCATTGAGTTTCATGAAGTTCTCAATCATCCAGCTTTTTATCTCTGACAGACAGTTGTTGATCCTTGCTGTAATATCACAGAGTTCAGTAGGTCTCATTGGGTGGAATGATATATACCAGGGGTTTTCAAAGTGTGAGAGAGTGAGCCCCCCCTCAGAGAAAAAAAATCAGCTGAGCCCCCCCCCATTTTTTTTCTAAATACCTGTGTTTTGAAAGCTATTTTAATTATTTTCCACATTTCAAACATCTCCGATCATAATTTTAAAACATTTGGAACATATTTTTGAAACATATTTTTTAAATATATTTCTGAAACATTACATATTTTTGCGTTTTTAAACAACACAATTTAACAACTTTATCTAAGCATGTTTTAGCTTAACCTTTTTTAAATACATTTGAACATCTTAATCTGTGTAAACTGCCAGTTTACACAGATTCATTCAGGGTCCCCGAGTCGATTCAGATCTGCCTTTTCAGTCCAGAGATTCGACTATTCGGCGGGGTTTGTTTACCAGCGTTGCTATGGTGACCTAAATTATTTTAAGCAACTAAAAACGACGCCGGTTTGAAACTAAAACTGTGATTCTGAAAAAAGTATAAATGCTATTAAAATTCCGTTTCGATATTATTGAAGATACAAGTATGTAGATTTGTCAAATGGTTTGCACGAAGATAATCGGTTGAAAATTGATTTAGTTATGTTACTTCTACAGTTGAAGTATGACTGATGATTTGAATCAACGTCTTTCATGTTTTTTTTCGGGTTTATTTTTTTCTCACGTCGCGCCCCCCCCTGAAGAACTCTGGCGCCCCCCAGGGGGGGCGCGCCCCACAGTTTGAAAACCACTGATATATACAACTGGGAATCATCCGCATAGAGTTGTATACTGAGACCGTATTTCTCTGCTATCTTCTGTAACTGTTTTATGTATAGAATGAACAGGATGGGTCCTAGAAGTGAGCCTTGGGGAACTCCAAATAGTAGACACAGCAGGTTAGAGATGGATACATCAATCTTCACACCAAAGGACCTGTCCTTGAGATATGACTTGAACCAGTTCAGGGCAGAACCTGTTATACCGAAATCATTCTCCAGCTTCTTTAGAAGTCTCTTATGATCTATGGTATCAAAGGCCGCTGATAAATCCAGCAGGACAACAATAACAATATTATCTGCATGAATTTCCCTAAAGATATCATCAGTCATCTTCACGAGCAGCGTCTCACAGCTGTGATTTGGTCTGTACCCAGACTGAACTGGGCAGTGGAGGTTGGTGGTCTGCAGGTGGCTGTTCAGCTGGTCTAGGACTATCCGCTCAAGAAGCTTAGAGACAACAGGAAGGTTTGAGACTGGTCTATAGTTCTTCAAGCAGTCTGGATCTGCATCCTTCTTCTTTAGGGTCGGTTTGACAACCGCCTTCTTCAACTCACTAGGAAACTCACCCTGCATCATCGAGATGGTAACAATGTGCAGTAGAATGGGCACAAGCTCATTTGAGCACTTCTTCAGGAGGAATGTTGGTATAGGGTCTAAGCAGCAGAACTTGCTGGACAGTTTAGAGATGTACTTCAACAGAGAATCTTTGCTGATGTGATCAAATGCTTCACACTTTATTCCCACAAGGTACTTAAAATCATCATCTGCTGGTTTCCTCTGGTTTTCTTCTTCAGCTTCAGCTTCAATACTGGATCTGATGGTATTCACCTTATCTGCAAAGAACTCCTTAAAGTCTTCAGCAGGTTTCTTTGTATCTTTACTAGAAGGCAGGACTTGTATATAATAAATAAATAAAAGGCGTCAAAGAGCCAATACGATGTGTTTTACGCATAGGACTAAGCGTAATCTGCGTAATCACTTACATGTTATACTTTAACTGTGCTCCCGGTTGTGGATTGAGGTAGGGTGTCAAGAGCTACGTCTTGCTTGGATAGCCACTGTCACCCAGCAAGTGACACCCAACTGGTACGCTCTCCATTAAAATGCGCGAATCATGGGTAGCTGAAGCTCCATGCCACTTTGCAACAACATCCATTAGGCTATGTTAAAATATGCACTTTCTTCATATTGACGAACACGTCCTCGTCTTTTGATGGCGCAATTATTTTTATGTGCATCCCATCAACAGCACTGACCACTCCGGGCATACCTGCAATTGCCATGAAGTTGGCTTTTATCCTGTGTAATTGTTGAATGTCCAAAGGAAAGTTTATGGCACGGATGACTGATGGTTGCGATATTTTTAAATCGTCGGCATTGCAAAGTTGCATTTCCCCTGCTGCTAAATAACAGGATTATTCCTGTTAGTCGGGATATATTATTGCATCGTGCACTAACTCCACAACAAGTTTAATACCCTAACATTTCGTCTCGCAGACATTTTACGATTCTTTGTGAATAGGTCTTACTGAGTTAGGAGTCCTCTTGAGGACTTTTAAGCTCTCCTAGACTTAGGTACTACTTTTAGGCCTAAAATACTTTGTGAATTGCTCTTAGTGAAAAAAGTTAGGAGTCCTAAATTTAAGAGTGACACGCCCATTATTTTTAGGAGTTATTCCTAAATTCGCCAGTTAGGACCTACTTTTAGCCCTAAGATCCTTTGTGAATACGGCCCCAGGTTTATAAGCAGAACATCTTTCCTTAAATATGACAATTATACGTTTATATTATCTTCCATCAGTGCCGCCGCTCCCATAACGCGCACTACGCGCTGCGCGTAGGGCCTCAAGTCCTGAGGGCCCCCCCAAAAAAAATAAAATAAAAATAGGCTCTCTGTTTACAAAGTAAAGTGTGTACCGTATTTTCCGGACTATAAGTCGCGTTTTTTTTGTAGTTTGGCTTGCCCTGCGACTTATATTTCGAAGCGACTTATATGCCAAAATTGTGCGTACATAATCTTCGGCCGCAAGATGGCACCGTCATTCATTAGGCCTACAACTGAACGCTGCAAGCCTACTGCACCACCGAATAAATTATATTCTCGTCGTCATCGTCCTCAATGTCCTCCGGTTCAACCAAAGCTACCCCAGCCTTAGCTGCAATGTTGTGCAACATAGCTGTCACACATATCACAGCGCATGACTTGGCCGGCGAAAACTGGAGCCCTCCGCTGGACTTGTGAAGGCAACTTCCACCTCCCGATCGTGCGCTCAGGTTTAGGACCGCGGCGCATACGCGTCCGGTGGAATCCCGGTGTCACTGAATTCGGTATACTCAGAACTACGAGTGGGACCGACACACCTATATTGCTATTGCAATTGTATTCAGTCTCTCCAGACTAAACGTTCTTGTTTAAATGTTTAAAAATAAATGCGACTTATACACCGATGCGACGTATATATGTTTTTTTCCTCGTCATGGAGCATTTTTTGACTGATGCGACTAATACTCGGGAGCGACGTATAGTCCGGAAAATACGGTAAATATTTGTGTAAATAGTTTCTGCTTGTAAATCTTTGCTTTATAGAAGAATTTTTCTTACTTGTATACTTCTGTTTTTAAGTTTGTATTTATGGATAACTATTTAATTTAAAAGATTTTGGACATTCCAATACTTCTGTGTACTGTATGTATGTTTTGGCTGTTCTGTGAACTGTGTTTACAAAGTAGATTTAACTTTTGCGTTTTAATAAAATGTTAAACTGGCAGAATCCTTTTTTTCGGGGGGGGGCCATAAAGGAGTTATGCTTAGGGCCCCAAAATAGCTAGCAGCGGCACTGTCTTCCATTATTGTGTTCTTGACTTTTAATTTTGCTCGGACCCCGTTAATCACCGCTTGCGGTTATATTTATTATTATTATTCAGTGATTAAAGGTCTACAGACAAAGGTCTACGAAACATCTCCTAGATCTCCAGGTAAAAAATTCTGTGGTTAACTGGTATGGGTGGAATGGTAAATAGGCCACGCTTGCAGAGTCGGATTTACCCAGGTTATTCTTCAGTCTTTATTGGTACGGGCAGGATGATAATATCATCCTAATATCATCATTTATATGGTGTTTTCTTGACCAATACGTGTAGAAGCAGAAACTTGTCAGAACTGATGCTAGCACTACGAATATGTGGGCCAATTAGGTTATAATGTTAGCTTTTATATCGTGTTTGTCTAATGAGGTAACAGAAGACATTAATTTAGATTGCCTCCCTTCCTCCTTCCACTCCTCATCCTCCTCCATCCCTCTATTCGTTCTCCACCTCCTCCTCTTCATCCTCCTTCCACTTCTCATCCTCCTCCCTCTACGCCTCCTCCACCTCCACCTCCTCCTCTTCTTCCTCATGTCTCTCTCTCTCCTTCTCTCTCTCTCTCTCTCTCTCTCTCTCTCTCTCTCCTCTCTCTACTCCCTCCACCTCTCCTTCTTCTTCCTCATGCCTCTCTCTCTCCTCTCTCTCTCTCTCTCTCTATCTCCTCTCATATATATGTCGCTGTTGCTCGGCCCCTCAGAGTTTTACGGCGGTTCGGTCTAGCAGCAGGTTGACCTTTCTGCCTGGTTGGATACTTCATAATGGAGCACCTTCCATCACATAGCCTCCATCGTCTGACGCCCTGCCTCAACATGACTCCCTTGCCTCTCCTTGATGTGTCCACTGCATGTCCTTGAGGCCTCTGAGCTGTGCATGTTTTCCTGGTTTTTAGGGGAGGGGGTGGTTCAGCCTCCAGACAGTGATATTAATAATTAACGTCTGCATCCTCTTCTAATGCTGCCTCCCACTATCTAATGTCACTGGCAGAGACCGGGCTTGAGCACTTCTTCTCGCCCACCAATAGATTAATGGACAAAGTTGGCAGCACCCTCTCTAGACTATGGAACATTAAAACGTAAAGGCATCGATAAAACTCACGGCAGGCTTTATGGGGTACGCTTCAAACCTGCATTCTGTTCACTAAGAGCTCACAGCTGGCGAGCAATCGCCGCAGAATGTGCCACTTGACAACACAGTGGTTATGTCACCCAGATTGGTCTTTGATGTTAAACCCTACTCCCTGATCTAACTTTCCGTCTAACTATAATTAAATATATCCTGATCCAGAAGTTGCTAGTGTGATTTAAGTGTGAAAACTTAAACTAAGCCCTTTTGTAGCCCAGCGTATTCAACCGTCATAACCGTTTCGGAAAAATCACTTAACGAAAACCGTTAAAAAATAAATAAAAATCACCACGCCACTGTTTCAATGGGAATCGCGACGGTCCATATTTTCAACATGAAGTTTGCATATTTATAATTCGAAATTCGTCCCAGCCTTTATACCACAGATACTCGAGGGTCTAAAGCATATAACCGCGTTGTCTGATTACAGTTTGTTAAGGCGATGTTAACGATGCTAAGGTTGAGGCTACATCTGTGTTTGCCTAGCCTTGACAGCTCTCTGAAAAGGGTCCATGTGAATCATCTTCACTAGTTTAGTTCACTACCCTTGCTCTGGTACTTCAAAGCAGCAGACCCATAAGAGGTGTAATGGGCGACAGATTTGTTTTTCTTACACGTCAATATTTGAAGTGCTTTCTTCAAATATTTATATAGATATCCCTTGCACTTATCTTGAACCAGTAGTATTGTCATTGACAGCCATGCTAAGCAACATGGCTTCACGAGATTGCATTTAATGAAGGGCAATCTCTGGTATATCTAGCATTTATCATATCCTCCAGAAGAGCTGTTATGGGCTGTGTGTTTAACATTTCTATATAAATGGGAGATTTGGGATGCTCTCCCAATATACGATTAGAATTGGATTCACATTGCAAGATGAGCTCGTAAACAGGGCCCCAGCCCCGGTGTGAAGCTTAAATAGGCCTTTGTAGTAGTGGGTTGATTGGAGCCCACACTGAAACCCGAAATTTTGCTTGTTGTTGTCGTTAAAGGGGACTTATTATACCACCAGGTGTGAGTGTGATTAGCCTTACAAGCCGTTTCGAAAATCTGCTAATATGACATCACTAGTGGGTGTGTCCACCGAGATCTGTGCTGGATAGATCTTCGACCAGCCTACCCAGTGGACTGAAGTAAACATTGCTCATCTATCCAGCACAGATCTAGGTGGACAAACCCACTACTGATGTCATATTAGGACCGATTTCGAAAACGGCTGTAAGGCTAATCACACTCACACATGGTGGTATAATAAGTCCACTTTAACAATTGTGTCTTAATCAACTAATTAATTGACAATGTCTCTCAACTACATGGAAGAGTTAAACCAAATTAAAATCAATGTTTTGTTAGCTAGATAGTCCAAGCTGAGTTATAAACAAGGCTAATTGTGCTTCAATCACGTGTTACGTTTTGCGTCAAGTGGTACGTTTTGCATGGCCCTTTCAATACCACCTTGAAGGCGCTTGCGGCATTCTTCTGCACACAGTTGAAAGGGAGAAAACGAAGAGGAGTCGTTTACTTGAGAAAAGGTGGAGCGTAAATTCATAAGAAATATTAAAATGTGGTTGGTCGCCGTGAATACTCGTTTTATTGTAAACTTAACTGAAAAAATGTTGAGTGAATCTCATTGAGTGAATGAGTTATTCTTAACCTCTTACTACTTAAACATTATTATAGATCCCAAAATTTCCGATTTACCTGTACTTGTACCTGTACTTTGACAATAAAGATCATTCATTCATTCATTCATAGTCGATAACACAGTCCAAATCATCGAAATCGGTAGGCCTACTTTTCTAGTTACTGGCGGCAAAAAAATAATTTGAATAAATCAACCAGTAGCTTTTTACACAAGGCACCTATAGCAATGGCTACGTTCAATGGATACGTAACGTAGCGGCCTACACAGAGCACCAACGAAGCCTGTTATGTCTCGTCACCTGGTTGTTCACACTGTTACGTATTTTAAGAATCTAAGCTACCCACACATAGACCCATGAAGCAGGACCAAATATATAAGCCGTAAAATACTATACATAGCAACAAGGGGAGCAAGAGCTTATTGGAGGCTGCATCCAGCCACAGATGCAGCGCCTTTAAAATATATGAAGAAGGCCGAAGCCATTACGGCACCCCGGCCCACGCCCACTAGGCCACGCCCACTGGGCGGTCCTCCATACCTGCGGCCACGAGGTGGGGATCGCCAGAGATTTTCAGCGACACCCGCGAAGGGTCACGGGCCTCTGCCCGTGGCCCATAGTAGCCAGAGTTATTATCTCTCACACGTGTTCTACACGATTCCTACATTCCCTCCGTATAGCGTCACTTACCATGCCGAACATGCCGACGACTTTATAATAAATGAAGTGAGTTCAAAGCAACCCGGATTGGGACAACTTTCTTCGAGAATATGCAATAACACACCAGACGCAACTTCTCGGACAGCAGAGCCGTCCGCCCATTCAATGTTTAACCGTTAACCTTCGTTCAAAGGTTTAACTAATCTTCAACACAATCTTCAAGCGGGTTGGTTTCTGACACACGTCAGACCTGTGTTGATGGTAAAAGAATTAGTGTTTTAATTTTTTTACTATCATTTCCACAAACACACATTTGACCCAACCCGCTCAAAGATTGGCTTAAAATAAGGGGACTTTTAGACGTGAATGGACCTCTGCCCCATCGGTATGGAGTCAGATTCCTGCCATAATTCAAACCTGAAAAAAAAGTTTCAAAGGCTTGTAAGTCTGGGTTTGAAAACTCAACACCTTGTAAAGAAGGTTTTGCAACGCTGAAAAAAGAGATTATAACCTGAAAAAAAATAAAACTAAAATTCAAACATCTGTAAACATGATTTTGTGTTCTATTTTATCTTCTTCATCATTTTCACCAACACATTTTCAAAGTTCAAACAATTTCACCAGCGCATTTGCAGAGTTTCAAATCTGGCACTGTTCTAACAGTGTATTTCATTGTTGCCCGGTTTTGAAACCTTGTAAATGGGATTCTGCCAACGGGTGTTCATACATTGAGAAATACGTTTTGAAAGGTTGAATATTTAGTTTTAAAAACTTGTAAAGGTGTACGTTTACGACATTGCAACGTATTTTTTCAGAACTGACTTTTCAGCGATTTGACCACACAGGCGCAAGCTTTGAGTCACGTGAATATTGGCAGTGTTCTGACACCACTCGTTTTGAATCTCCTGACAGTCGAATCTGAAAAAAAAAAAACGTTCCTGGGGGCGGGACCATTTAGCTCTAAACCTATTGGTTGCTCTCGGCTGACGTACATTCCAATCACATGTGCCGTTCACCGGGCTGTGCGTGATTGACAGTGCTCTGCCGATGACACGAATAACAAGCGACTTTCGCGGTTGATTTTGATTTCCTTTTTCTGGAACCAGAAGCTGTGTTCGAAATCGTTCCCTATACACTCGTTCCCTATTCCCTATATAGTGTACATGATATAGTGCACTATATAGGGAATAGGGAACGAGAATTCGGACACTACGCCCAACATTTCTAAACGTCATTTGCGTCAGTAAATGCACCTGGTATTTGTGTGACGTGATGCGCCGACATCATCTAAACAAACCGGGCTGGAGGTTGTATTGATGTTGAATGTTACATTTCCTTGTTCAAGTTTTTTTAAATTAATTTTGAATGTTAAATCCCAAACAAATTGTTGACATTTCTAAACACAAGCCGGAGACTCCATCATTAAATGTATTCGTTTTCGCAGTTATTCAGATTCTTCTTCTCCCCTGGAAAAATACAACCGCATTGCATTGTGTTATACGGGAGTAACATGTAGGGAACATCGTATGTACCCTATTTTAAGTCCACTATATAGTGGACCACTGAGAATTCGAACACCCTACAAAATGGTGTGCACCCTATTTAGTGCACTACATCCATGATAGGGAACGATTTCGAACACAGCTAGAGTCTCATCTCCATTGGACGCGACTAGCAAGGACGCGTCCTAGCAAGGCTGCAGCCTTCACTTTGGGAAACAGCCATGGTTCCAGAAAATGGAAATCAAAATCAACCTCGAAAGTCGCTTGTTATTCGTGTCATCGGCAGAGCACTGTCAATCACGCACAGCCCGGTGAACGGCACATGTGATTGGAATGTACGTCAGCCGAGAGCAACCAATAGGTTTAGAGCTAAATGGTCCCGCCCCCAGGAACGTTTTTTTTTTTCAGATTCGACTGTCAGGAGTTTCAAAACGAGTGGCGTCAGAACACTGCCAATATTCACGTGACTCAAAGCTTGCGCCTGTGTGGTCAAATCTCTGAAAAGTCAGTGCTGAAAAGTCAGTTCTGAAAATTTACGTTGCAATGTCGTAAACGTACACCTTTACAAGTTTTTAAAACTAAATATTCAACCTTTCAAAACGTATTTCTCAATGTATGAACACCCGTTTGCAGAATCCCATTTACAAGGTTTCAAAACCGGGCAACAATTAAATACACTGGTAGAACAGTGCCAGATTTGAAACTCTGCAAATGCGCTGGTGAAATTGTTTGAACTTTGAAAATGTGTTGGTGAAAATGATGAAGAAGATAAAATAGAACACAAAATCATGTTTACAGATGTTTGAATTTTAGTTTTATTTTTTTTCAGGTTATAATCTCTTTTTCAGTGTTGCAAAACCTTTTTTACAAGGTGTTGAGTTTTCAAACCCAGACTTACAAGCCTTTGAAACTTTTTTTTCAGGTTTGAATTATGGCAGGAATCTGATTCCATACATCGGACGTTCATTCATTCAGGTGGGTGGTTACCATGCGGCAAGATGCCAGCGGCATTGCCGCATATGTGCCACTGAACAGGGCAGCTCAGATGATCTCTTGTCAGTATATATATCTATGGTCACTTAATGTTTATTTCTTGTTACACTTGCGCCAAAATAATTAATCGAGTAGAAATATGATTGTTATATATCAGGCGTTTGTGTGGGGACCCCCATTTATATGGCTAGTGGCTAGGTGCTTGCTACATCCGGGTGTACTCCCGGTAAAAGTGAAGGCTTGAATCGTGCAGGCTTGATGCATGATTGTTGAAATCTTGGTATCGTCCAGTTTCACAGAAGAAAGCCTCTCTTACTTGGAAGCAAAGATCTTTGAACATAGGAAACTTTTAATAGAAGTGTTTCCTGATGTGAAACTCAAACCCAAACATAATTTCTTTGAACATTATCCAGGTCTAATTCGTTGCTTTGGACCCGTGGTGGGCTTCTGGACATTTTGCTTTGAAGCTAAACATAGCTTCAAAAAACCTGCCCGGGATCTAAATAATTTTAAGAACATTGTTTTGTCCTTGGCCAACAAACACCAACTTATGTTGGCATACTTTTTTGATATGCCATGCCTGTACAAGCCAACAGTGGAATTAGAAAGAGCAACATACAGTTCCCTAGAAAATCTGTCAACCTTAGTCGAACAAGCCTTATTCAGCACAAATTCAGGTCATCTGGTACAACTGTATCACTGCCATAAACAGCCTTTAGACAAAATAGTTAAGGGAATGTATGTTGATTTCTGTCAAAATTCCTGTACATTTGTGGTAGTGGGACATACAAGGCATCCGTTATTCGTCAACCTTTCTTAACCTAGTACCTGGATCACTTTAGATGTTTTGAAGTTGCAGCAACTGATGATCTACAACTTGCTGTGGGCGAACCTGCAGCCGAGCTGAACCCACATACGCGCCCCTGTCAGCCTACACGTGCAAGGAAGACACCCTGGTTCTCCCAAGCACCTTACTGCACTGAGGTATATTTTGATGGTTGTCTGTGGATAAATTATATTGTGCATTAACCCTGAACTAACCCAGCAACCCTGGTCTCATCAAATCAGTCCCAGAGAACACTATTCGGCATTCTTAAATTACGTTTGGCAAAAAAGTATTTTGCCGTGATTAGTTTTATTGAACGTATCGCAAATACGTAGTTCTCAGCCTATTATTTTGCCATTTATTACTTCTAGGATTATGTAGGTGAAACGTCCCAGATAAGTTGAATGTCAACGTAGGCCTATAGCACATATGTCATTAAGGCATACTTTGCCTTCGGGGAACATTTAATTTAACGTATTTTGTCTGAAACACGTATCTTGGCCGTGAATACGTTTTATTGAACAACCAACAAGGTTATAAAATACATAAATTCCTGGTTATATACAATACATGAATTATAATTATTTGGAAACTTCCCATCACTGCCAGTACGGCGAAGGTGACGGTGATGCAGGGTTGCAAGCTTCACGGGTTGTTTTAAAAACTGAGTCGCGGGTGTAAACCTCAAAGGCGCGGGTCACGGTTCTCTTGGGTACTTCAAAACCCAGCGCAGAAACAGTTGGGGTGTAATATGTATTGCATAATCTTCTTGAAAACTCAGTCAGAACTATTAAAAACCAGAGGATGGGCGGGGTTGGGCAGTGGACACACACACACACACACACACACACACACACACACACACACACACACACACACCAACCCGGTATCACGCCAAGGCGTGTAATAGACACGTTGGTCCACATCGCAAGGCGTGTTCAGGGTCACGCTTTGCCTGACGAAAGCGTGAGGACTACACGCTTTCTTCTCAATTCTAAATGAATGGAGGAATAGCACCAACAGGGGGCGAGACGTTCTCCTAGCATTTGGTGAAATTGTTACGTAGCTTATATTAATCTTTATTATCTGAATGAGAAATGCAATATTTTAGGACAGATACACCATTAAAGGTGTTTCTAATAACATTTCTAGCGAGAAATATACCTTTTCCTTGCATAATCTCCAGTCAGTGAATGTGTATGATCTTTATTAATCTTTATTATCTGAATGGGAAATGCAATATTTTAGGACCGATTCACCGTTAAACGTGTTTCTAATAACATTCCTAGCAAGAAATATACTTTTTACATGCATAATCTTCAGTCAGTGATTGTGTCTGATCTTTAGTTTTATAGTTATTAGGAAGATTTTATCGGCTCGCTCGCATGTTTCAACGACGTCAGGTTGCTAGGGACGCTGCTTTTGAGCAGCTCGCTTGAGAGTTATCTGATCTCCATAAGTTCCCAACTCACCCATGCCATTAATGTAGTCATCCCAGTTTTGAAGTAACAAAATTTAACAAAGGTGTGCCATCAAGACCAAAAGGATTTGCCACCAGATCAGATACAATTTCCTGTCTAAGAGTGGTGGATGAGCGAAATATTCCCAAGCTTGCTAACTGGTCAGCCATAGCTGAAAACTGACAATTGCCATCTGGGAGAAGATCAAAAGCTTATGTCATTCCAGAAGAAACAAATGAGTGAAGCTGACCTGAATGACTTTTAGCTATTAGAAAAAGCTTTCTTTTCGCATAAGCTGACTGAATAAGAGTTTTTTTTTTTTTTCATTACTACGGGTGACACTAGTTATATTAGCTACTGAAAAACATTTCTGCTCAGGGATGAATGGGTCAAAAGTTAATTAACATTAAACTTTGACCTGTTGGTGGCGCTAGAGCTCTTGAGCTAGTGTTGCCTATCACCACTTGAACCCAAGTAATGGGTGGTCTGCTGTTAAATTATTACAATATTGGGGAATTATTACATCATCAGGACTTGCGAAATGAAGGCTAACCTGATAATATAATAACCTCCCATTAATGTAATACTTTATGACATTATTGCTTAAAAGTGTATTACATTATTGGGAAATGCACTTTATTACATTATCAGGAAGTTATTACATTATCAGGTTTTATTACTTTTTCAATGGACTCAAGTGCAGATTTTTATTACATTATCGGGGTTATTACATTATCAGGAATTTATTACATTATCAGGTTCGACATGCCAGTTTACAGAGCCTAGGCTGTGTATTACCACTGGATTTGTGATATTGAGATATTCACTGATTTTGACAACAAGTGTTCTCCAGAATCACTGACTCCACTTTAAGTTCTGCTGCCAAAATATCAAACCTATTTTCAGTATTACCTAGGTATTAAATAAGACATTTAATTCATAATCTGGCAGAACAAAAATCCAACACTTTTCAGTGCACTCTTCAACTGCAAAGGTGCAATTGAAAATGTGATTTCAATCGTATGATATGCATAGGCGTACCTTTACTATTTTATCATGACACAACCATTTCTGTAACAATTTTTTTCTTTTTTATTAGTTGGGATTCACCATGTTGCTGCGCGTCATCCTTAGCCAAGATGACATCCGGAGGATAACCATTGACAACATGCCAGAGACTGTTATTGGCCTTCACTTGATGCTAAAAAACAAGCTTGGACTGGAAGGTGACTTGGTGGTGCAGTTCCAAGATCCAGAGTTCGCTAATGAGCTTTGCAACTTGAGTTGCATGACAAAGCTGCCTAAGGACAAAGTGACTTTGAAAGTCTACAGCAAGAATCTTGAATCCTATCACACAGACTCAACCTTGGACACGGCAAGCCTAACCACATCCTTTGAGGAAAGCCACAGCCCCTCTGCCAGTCGTTCTCGTCAGCTGCCACAGCCATTTCACATCCCTATTTTTTCATTTGATGTGGAACTTAAGTTGAGGCACGGAAATGAAGCCTTCCATAAAGATGGAACCCTTCTTGACGTCTCCAAAGACACAAAATCTGACATTTTGGATAAAATAGCAGAAGCCATCTATGTCCACAACCCATACCCAACACGTGAGGAATATGATTTGGTGTCACAAGCTCTCGTCGAAAAACATCCATGTCTGAGGGAACCAGGGTCGGTCAGTGGTTGGTACTGTTGGAAATCTAGTTTGAAGTTTAAAAAGGGTAACTTCAGACAGAAGCTATGATTGGCTGCATGCCCAGAGCTCAAAAATCTGAAATCAATTTCCTGCCAGACATCACTGAGGGAAAAACACAACGTTCCCTCAAAGAGGAAAGAACGGAGATGGTCACCGAAATGAAGAAGAGGAAAATTTATTGGCAGCAAATAAAATAAATGATGCCCAGCACTTTTTCTTTATGGAGAAAACAAATTGTGGACGATGTGCCACCTGTGGCCGACGTAAGAGCAAGATGGCCAGCACTGTTCTCTGAACGTCAGGTCAAAGTATTTTTCTAATTCAGATGAGGTTATGAGGATCAGATTTGATGATGCCCATGTGTTACAGATCATAGAGCAATAGTTCCAAAACCCCTTGTAGACTCCCATTTGGAACTAGAATGCTTTTTGAATACTTCTATAAAGTTATTTATTTTATTCTAGTCCAATATCCATCTTTTCAATTTTTTTTAATCTTTTCAAGATTATTTATGTGTGACTCTACTTTCTTTTATCCTAAATGTTGCATAGTATGCCGTTATTCAGTTTCAAAATTTCCCTCATTAAATTTGTATTCCTTGACCAAGATCATATTACAATTAAAGAAAAGTTCCTTCACCAATTTTTTTTAAGTATTCCAAAACAGGAGAGTTTAACCTATCCTGTATTTCATGCTTACTGCTGTTGCTGCTATGACACCTGTATTTCCCCATGGGTATCAATAAAGGTTCATATTTTTTGACATATTCGTCCACTTCGTGTAGGTCACAGATGCAGGAGGACTGGACAAAGGGAATGGCAGTGGGTATCCATATGGTGGAACAGATTAATGATCGGGTCTGTTTTGCAGTGGTCCTGCAAAAAAATCATCTTTCCAAGCCTCAGTTATTTTCCAACTGCTGTGGCACTGCTGATGGGTCTGCTCTTTGCCCTCAACATCGACTACCCCAGAGGCGTTAGGTACACTTCAGGTAATTCAGAAGGTGCTTATGGACATTGTTAGAGGGCAATGCTCTGCATTGGTTCATGGCTAAAAAAAACGACTCTTGAGGAAGAAAATCTAAGCTTAAAAAGCAGAGTTGACGCTGCTTTTTACATTGTTGATTTTCATTTTGATATACTTTTTGTAAATGCACATTGTTGCGTTGCGTTTATGTTTTGTTACACTATTTGTGACATTAGCTGGCATTCAAAAATGTACACGTTTTAAAAGGTTTTTAAATGTTACTGTTTTTTGTGAAGATTTCAGAGAGAGAGAGAGAGAGAGAGAGAGGGGTAGGTAGGTAGGTAGGTTGGTAGGAGAGAGAGCGGTAGGTAGGTAGGTTGCTGGAGAGAGAGCGGTAGGTAGGTAGGTGTTGCGGGAGAGAGAGTGGTAGGTAGGTAGGTTGCTGGAGAGAGAGCAGTAGGTAGGTAGGTTGCGGGAGAGAGAGCGGTAGGTAGGTAGGTTACGGGAGAGAGAGCGGTAGGTAGGTTGCTGGAGAGAGAGGTAGGTAGGTAGATTGCTGGAGAGAGAGAGGTAGGTAGGTTGCGGGAGAGAGCAGTAGGTAGGTAGGTTGCGGAGAGAGAGCGGTAGGTAGGTAGGTTGCTGGAGAGAGAGCGGTAGGTAGGTAGGTAGCTGGAGAAAGAGAGAGGTAGGTAGGTTGCTGGAGAAAGAGAGAGAGAGGTAGGTAGGTAGCTGGAGAGAGAGAGAGAGGTAGGTATTTAGGTTGTTGGAGAGAGAGAGAGGTAGGTAGGTAGATTGCTGGAGAGAGAGAGGTAGGTAGGTAGGTTGCTGGAGAGAGAGCGGTAGGTAGGTAGGTTGCGGGAGAGAGTGGTAGGTAGGTAGGTTGCTGGAGAGAGAGCGGTAGGTAGGTAGGTTGTTTGAGAGAGAGAGGTAGGTAGGTAGGTAGCTGGAGAGAGAGAGAGGTAGGTAGATAGCTGGAGAGAGTGCGGTAGGTAAGTAGGTTGCTGGAGAGAGCGGTAGGTAGGTTGCTGGAGAAAGAGAGAGGTAGGTAGGTTGCTGGAGAAAGAGAGAGAGGTAGGTAGGTTGTTGGAGAAAGAGAGGTAGGTAGGTTGCTGGAGAAAGAGAGAGGTAGGTAGGTAGGTAGGTAACTGGAGAGAGAGAGGTAGGTAGGTAGGATGCTGGAGAGAGCGGTAGGTTGGGGGAGAGAGAGCGGTAGGTAGGTAGGTTGCAGGAGAGAGAGCGGTAGGTAGGTAGGTTGCGGGAGAGAGAGAGAGAGGTAGTTATTTTGGTTGTTGGAGAAAGAGAGGGATAGAGAGAGATGTAGGTATTTAGGTTGCTGGTGAGAGAGAGATGTAGATATTTAGGTTGCTGGCAGGGCTGTAGTGGAGGGTAAACGCACGTAAACACCGTTTACGCACCTCTGGAATTTAGGAAATAGCGTTTACGCACCTCTAAATAGCGTTTACGCACCTCTAAGTTCCCTGTGCCTTGTATTCTGCCGTTGGAATAATCGGAAATAAATTCAGCATCATTTTAAAACACCTAAGACTAGGTTTCATATTGTTGAACAAACAAACGCTGTAATCTGAATCATTTTCATCTGCGCTAGGCCTATGCTATTATGGTCTGTGACCCTCCAATCAGTGCCTTGCGGCTGCGGCAGCGACACCAATCAGGATCCAGGAAAATATGCAAACAGGAAGTATGTAAACACATGGCCCTGCGCGTTGTGGATTATCATGCCTGCCTACCTGTCATTAATTAGCCATGGATATCAGGCGATTTTTGAAGAGACCTTCGAGTGCTCCCACTCCAACAGATGCCCGAAAAAGGCCTCAAGTACAAAGTAAGACTGAAGATGATCAATTCACATGAGTTGTTTTTGTGATTTATAAATCAATTTTACTTGACGAACTATTAAGTGACTACGAGCATTCAGATTGGCCAATGCGTAGTCATGCTATCCGTGTACTGCCCACGTCAAAATGAGTGAAAGTCATTCAGAGTTTTACTATCCATATTAAACTCCAGTTTCGGCGTATCAACTTCGCTATAGCTTGGTCGCTATGTTAAAGCCTCAATTTGGAGATGCGAGGTTGGCGGTTGCAGCCGTGGGCTCCGCGGCTGAACCGTGGATCGGGCGGATGACGCGACAAAATATATATTTTAATTAAATTCGGGCGGTTGGCAGTTAAACCAATAAAAAAATAAATATTTATAAATATTTGTATTTTATATATTATAAATATTTTTATTTTATTATTTATTTTCTTTAAAGTTATTTTCCCACCAAACTGGCCTGTTCCCTAGAGGAGCAGTAAGGGGAATCCAAGTTGAAACAACTTGCCCAAAGGTTTAGACTTGATGACAGAAAAATTCTTGAAGACTATAGGGATTTTAAGGATAACTCAAGCATCATTCCAGAAAACCTTGCACCACTCCTGAATATCGACCATCTCATTCCAGTTAGCACTGCTGAGTGTGAGAGGGGGTTCAGCTTAATGAACATCATAGTGTGCCCCCTGAGATGCAGTCTGCACTTGGTCACAGTGTCGTCCTTGATGTTTATTCAACTGAATGGCCCACCACTCAGCCACCACAAAGTTCAATCCAACACGTATGTGAAGTCCTGGCTGGTGAAGCACAGGGGAGCCATGAACTCCAGAACACGCCCCTGCAAGGCAGGACCTGACGTGGAGGACAAGGAGGCCCTCTGGGTACTACTGTGAAAAGCATGCATACTAATACACACGCATACACACATGCCATAGATAGATAGTTCTTAATCTACACATACTTTTCTTTACTGTTGAAATTTGAATAACTTGAATAAACTACAAACACATTCATTGACTGTCATTGATTGATTTAATATGACTTTAATTGATAACATAATGGAATATAGCCAGGCTAGCCTTACAGAGTCGCAACACTTTGCGTTGCGTTGCGTTGTGTCGAGGTCGGTCTGATCAAAAAATTCAGTTTACCCACCTCTAATTTGACCACTACAGCCCTGGTTGCTGGTGAGAGAGAGAGAGAGGTAGGTAGGTAGGTAGGTAGCTAGAGAGAGAGAGAGAGAGAGAGAGAGAGGTAGGTAGGTAGCTGGAGAGAGAGGGTAGGTAGCTGGAGAGAGAGAGGTAGCTGGAGAGAGAGAGAGAGAAAGAGAGGGAGAGAGAGAAGGTATCGTTGGGTAGGTAGGTGTTTTGTAGCTGGAGAGAGAGAGAGGTAGGTAGGTTGCTGGAGAAAGAGAGCGAATGGTAGGTAGGTTGCTGGAGAGAGAGAGAGAGAGAGGTAGGTTAGGTTGTTGGAGAAAGAGAGGGTAGGTAGGTAGGTTGCTGGAGATAGAGAGAGAGGTAGGTAGGTAGCTGGAGAAAGAGAGAGAGGTAGGTAGGTAGGTTGCTGGAGAGAGAGCGGTAGGTAGGTTGCTGGAGAGAGAGCGGTAGGTAGGTTGCGGGAGAGTGAGCGGTAGGTAGGTAGGTTGCTGGAGAGAGAGAGATAGGTAGGTAGCTAGTGAGAGATAGGTAGGTAGGTAGCTGGAGAGAGAGGTAGGTAGGTAGCTGGAGTGAGAGAGGGAGAGAGAGGTATGGTTGGGTAGGTAGGTATTTATGTAGCTGGAGAGAGAGAGAGAGAGAGGTAGGTGCTGGAAAAGAGAGGGAGGTAGGTAGGTTGCTGGAAGAGAGAGAGGTAGGTTAGGTTGTTGGAGAAAGAGAGAGGTAGTTAGGTAGGTTGCTGGAGAAGAGAGAGAGAGGTAGGTAGGTTGCTGTAGAGAGCGGTAGGTAAGTAGGTTGCGAGAGAGAGAGCGGTAGGTAGGTAGGTCGCGGGAGAGTGAGTGGTAGGTAGGTAGGTTGCTGGAGAAAGGGGTAGGTATTAGGTTGTTGGAGAAAGAGAGAGAGAGGTAGGTATTTAGGTTGTTGGAGAAAGAGAGGAGAGATGAGCGCGGTAGGTAGGTAGGTTGCTGGAGGGAAAGAGGTAGGTAGGTAGGTTGCTGGAGAGAGAGATAGGTGGGTAGCGATGAGAGAGAAAGAGAGAGAGGGAGGAGAGGTAGGTAGGTAGGTTGGGGGGAGAGAGAGAGGTAGGTAGGTTGCTGGATAAAGAGAGAGAGGTACGTAGGTTGCTGGAGAGAGAGGGAGAGAGGTATGTTAGGTTGTTGGAGAAAGAGAGAGGTAGGTAGGTTGCTGGAGAAAGAGAGAGAGGTAGGTAGGTTGCAGGAGAAAGAGAGGTAGGAGTTGGAGAGAGTGAGAGAGAGATGGAGAGGTAGGTATTTAGGGTTGCTGGAGAGAGAGAGAGGTAGGTAGGTAGGTTGCTGGTGACAGAGCGGTAGGTAGGTAGGTTGCTGGAGAGGAGAGCGGTAGGTAGGTAGGTTGCTGGAGAGAGCGGTATGTAGGTAGGTTGCTGGAGAGAGAGCGGTAGGTAGGTAGGTTGCTGGAGAGAGAGCGGTAGGTAGGTAGGTTGCTGGAGAAAGAGAGAGAGAGATGTAGGTTGCTGGAGAAAGAGAGAGAGGTAGGTAGGTAGGTAGCTGGATAAAGAGAGAGAGAGGTAGGTAGGTTGCTGGAGAGAGAGAGAGAGAGAGAGGTAGGTAGGTTGCTGGAGAAAGAGAGGTAGGTAGGTAGCTGGAGAAAGAGAGAGAGAGGTAGGTATTTAGGTTGCTGGAGAGAGAATGAGAGAGAGAGAGAGATTTGATTTTAAAAGGATCTTTATTCCTAGTTCATTCTGTTTACAGCTTAAGTTTCGCTATTATCAAACAAAATTACATCAAAGCAAATTCATACAAAAACTCAAACCAGAAAAACTAAGGGAAATAGATCAGAAATTTAGAAACAAAGCGTTCTCTCTGACTGAACACAGCACATTCGCACACCCGAAATGTTCACAAAGACTTCTGTCTTTTTTGTCAGTCTGTAAAACTCAAACCCCACCCTGAGCCGAGCTGCCAGCAGCCCCGGTCAGCATCATAACCACGTCCTCTGACCCTGCACCCCTCACACGATTTTTCCTTGTTTTCCAAATAGCTAATTTGGCCAGACCTGACATGAAATTTATACGAGTGTGTGCATTCTTTTCTTTGCCGAGTAGTGTGGACATAGATAAAAGACAAAAATAAAAAATTTCTCCTAAGCCCTGAAACCATGACTTCAATTGTCTAAATAGTCTAGCCAGTCTGGAACACTGAATAAATAGATGGTATGTTGTTTCTGTCTGTGAGCAGAAAGGACAGCCGTCCCCTGTACCAGGATCGAGGTGCACCAGATACCTGTATGTAGCTATGGCCCCATGTACAATCCTCCACTGGAGGTCGCCTGTCCTTTTGTCGACAGGGGGTTTGTACAGGGACCGCCAACAGCCCCTCGGGGATGATCCATTGCCAAAAAACTCGGTTACACTTCGACACCTTCAACCCCACCAGGGGGGCGTTAAGTTTGCAACCTTCACGCTGATATGATACTTCGCTTTTTTCTCCAGAGACTCAAAGTCTCCCAACTCTGGGGTCTTTAGAGACAGCAGGATGTCCTCCTCATCCTGCCACTGTCCCACAGCAGGAGAGACAGTCAGGGAAGGAAAGACATACTCATTCTCATCATCCAATTGATCAGATATCGTGCGGTCTTCAGCGGACGCTCTGAGGACTTCTGGCAGGGAAGCACAAACCTCCTCCACCAACCTGCACAGCAGTCTATTAGGTATGATGTTCGTCCGTTCAGCCAGATGAGGGATGGAGGTCTTCATAAGATGACCGAACTTAACACAGCCAGCCTCTCTCAGTCTGGACCTCAGGCTGACAGAACACAGAACCTGAGAAGTAATGAAATTGTTCCCAAACAGGAGCTCCTCAAAAGCCACATCCCTGGTGTCATTACGGCTTCCCGATGGTATGTAAAAACCTGCCACGCCTGTACCACAGACTGGTAAAAAGGTGTCAGCCCAGTTAGATCCGTGGACTGGGGCCAAAGCAGGAACAAGTGTTTATCATACCCCAAACAGGCAGTATCCATCCATGGCTGGCCAAACCTGTAAAGCAATCTTTGAACGGTCTGCAGCCTGAAGGCTGTGATGCGTGCTGCAATGTCCACCAGACCTTGTCCTCCTTCCTGCACCGGCAGGTACAGTATCGCTGATCTCAGCCAGTGTAGCCCTGACCAGAAGAAGTCCACAGCTGCCCTCTGAATTCCTTCGATCTGGCCCCTTGGTGGAGGTAAAACTATCAGCCTGTGCCAAAGGGTCGAGGCAACCAAGTTCTTGACAATCAGAACCCTCCACCTGTAGGAAAGCTGAGGTAGCAACCATTTCCATTTAGACAGTCTGGTACACACTCTCTCCATAACACCCTACCAGTTCTTCCTCTGAAACTCTGTTCCCAAAAAAACACCCAAAACTTTCATGCCCTGCTTTCCCCAGCTGAGGTTTCCTGGTAACTTTGGCATTACCTTGTCTGCCCACTGACCAACCTGCAAAGCTTGACTTTTCCCCCAGTTCACTTTTGCTGAAGATGCCCTTCCATATATCTCAAGACTATCACCCAGGAACACGATATCTCTCTCATCTCTGACAATTACATTGATGTCATCAGCATAAGCCGACACCACCAACAAGTGCCGCTGAGGCAACCCTGGTAACATAAGCCCTGACAGCCTGGATCTTAACCTATTCAGAAGAGGCTCAATAGCCAAAGAGTATAGCTGTCCAGAGATGGGACATCCCTGTCTAATGCCTCTCTGAACCTGTACTGGACAGCTCAGCCCACCACCCACTTTCACCAAACAAAAGCTTCCTTATATAACAAACACAGCAGTGCCACAAAACCTTCTCCAAAACCAAAAGCTCTTAAAGTGGAAAAAAGAAAACCATGGTCAACCCTATCAAACGCTTTCTCTGATCTAATGAAATAATACCAACATCAATACTGTACAATTTACAAACATCAAGTAAGTCTCTCATAAGAAAGATATTGTCCATAATAGATCTGTCTGATACACAATATGACTGGTCCCTGTGGATTATTAGTTCCAGAAATCTTTAAGCCTGTTGGCAAGCACTTTGGAAAAAAGTTTGTATGTCCGTGCATAACAAGGCCACTGGTTTCCAGTTCTTGAGTACAGTCGTTACCGTACCATCAGGGAGGCGGAGACAGACCATTTGTTTGGTCCGAGAGACGGACTTCTCCAGGTTAAAAAAGAAAGAGGTGGGAGCATCCATGTCTCTAACACTGGTAAACCTTGACCTGACCAAAGCGCCTTTAACTTTTGTTTGTTGAAGCCTGTCACTGTCCGTGCTGCTGTGAGTGAGCAGACTGTTCTCCAAACCCCTGATCTCTTCCTCTAGATCCCGAATTACCCTTTTGACTATCACTATGGAATGACTTGTGTATTGCTGACAGAAAATTTGTATATGTGCCTTACCCACTTCCCACCACTGACTTAGGGACTCAAATTCCCTCTTCCTTCCTCTCCAAATTCCCCAGAAAGTCTCACATTTCTGACAGAAGTCACTGTCCGGAAGCGGCCTAACCTTGTGACATGTAAACCCTATCCAGCCTGGCTGCACTCACGTGACACCTTAACCCATGGGTACTGCCTAACCTGGGGATGTTTGACCCTCCATACATAGGCGTCGATTACGGGGGGGACGGGGGGGGACATGTCCCCCCCACTATTTGAAATACGAATTTTGTCCCCACCAGTTTTAAAAATGTGTAAAAAAAAAAAAAAATTAAAATCCCCACATACTCAACCGAAATCGTCGAGTCTAAAATCATGCGATAGGCGCGCTCGAAGACATCATTTATTAGATAGGCCTACCTAATAAACCGTTGGAACACACAAGACCGGAAACCATGGCAACGCCGGTAAACAAACCCCGACTCCCGAGAAGCCCAATCCCTATGAGATCCCTGCGCTACGGCCATCCGGATGGCACACAGAGCTTTTGGTCGTGTTATTATATATACAATTATATTATATTATACTATTATATATAGAGCTCCGAGAGTCGCAAACGGCAACAATCACTTTCTCCTCCATGCTGCAGTACACCCCGGACTGCACTGCGCTGAGTTTGACGGTTGAACGCTGATTGGCTGTTACGTTACACATGTCACTCAGTGGCCACGCTGTTGAACGCTGATTGGCTGTCATCACGCGAAATTCGTGTCAAAGTTGAAATTTTTAGCGCCACAAATCCTCGTGAACGCGCTTGCTTGTGCACGGCGAAAGTGTGGCGCGACAAATCAAAAATATTCGCCCGATACGCGTCTATACGTTCACTTTGTATGGGATCTTGTCGTCCCGTTGCGTTTGGTGTGAACGCACTGGAGAAGTTTCAAGACAGACAGCCAAAATTGTCATTTTTATTCAGAAAATAGCCGGTCCTTTTGCTTCCTATAAAAAGCATGTTTGTGACACTGGATAATATCGATATGGATACGTCATCTAGCCTGCATGTGGAGGGCCACATAAGGTAAGAAATTGGTTTACGTAAACTTTGCTGCATGGTTCTGTTGCTCGTGAATCGTGATGACCTGGCCAAAGGTTACCAACGGTCCCAAGCGATTGTGATCTGATTCTGGTTGGTAGCTCCAGTTAGTATGCATTGTATATATAGATTGCAGCTAGTAGCAGCTACACACGGTGCGATTGCTATGCCAATGTGGTTATAGTTGGTTTTGTCTGATTGAGATATGTGACGACTTGGAGCCTGGTAGGCCTATCCTGACATAAGTATGTTCTCGCATAACCTGTGTGATTATCCTAAACTGAAGGGGATTTTATTTGCGGACAATTTTCTTATGATGTTGTAACGAGTGAAGTCTACATTGGTCCTTCGCAAGTGTTTACTGGTGGTCAGGATTTGGCAGATGCAATTCTCCTCTGGGTGCTTGTATTTCTTCTTTTTTTAATGCAGCATAACATATGCTACCAGCAGCCCTTGCTCGTCTTCAAAAGGCTGATGCTCAGTACCTCGTTTCATTTCGTACCCCCTTTACAGTCTGGCATTGTTTGTCTGGTAAACTCTGTTGATGTCAAGATAAGTGTTAAATTGCCAACACGGTTCTTTGTCCTGTGTGTATTAGTATTAGGCCTACATATCCCGAGCCAATACCCTGGTGTTTCCAACGCTGTTTTGCAAAACAAGCCAAAACACAAACTGTGGTTTTCAACTTTTATTGTTCGAATAGGATCTTCATAGGGCTGGCCCGAATGCCATTTTTCAGGCTTCGAATACTCGTTGGTTTTTCCGAGCGAATATTCGAATACTCGTTCCAGAAAAAAACACCATCAAAAACAACATTAATAATCCTTACTCCCTGGAACCGATTTTGACAGTATCTGCATATTTTTTTGAAGATTTAATAGCTTTTGAACGTTAATTAGTAGGCCTAAGTAGGTTGAAGTTCCTTAGTTTTTCCCCGTGAAAGCGAACAGCTGTTGCTCCGTTCCAAATCAGCTGTTCTCTGTCATCTCAGCCCTTACGGGAGCTTTTCAATTCATCCTGGAACGTGCATCTTTTCAGGGAATTTGTACAATAAATCCATAACAAATACCGAATATTGATTGTCTTATGTGTCCATATTATATCCATTATATTGACCGGGTATTCCCAAGACGCTCACGCTCTGCAGCAAGCCAGTCACAGCTTGGCGCGGCGCTGTACAGCGAACGTAAACAAACAACTAAGCTAAGGTTTTAAGTATTACTTTTCCTCCAGAGATCCCGCTAATGTTGTGTTATAAAGTAAAGGGAAACAAGATATCTATTCTTCCTCCACCTCTCTCGCTTCTCTGCTTGGTGTCGCTGACGCTTATAGTTTGCCTCCCTCGCTCTGGTAAAGTCACCTACGTGGAAAAAAGCTCTGAATACTGATTTAAGCTTCAAATACTAATTTTCCGAACCAGTATTCGAATAATTTCAACACCTGACAATGCACTGTAGAGCATATTGTAATGCAGCGTTGAATGGATGAATAGCTTACATAAGGGTACCCAGCACTTTTCAGACCACACTCAAGCTTATGGTTATTGTCCCCACCACTTCTAAAAACAAACTGACGCCCTTGCCTCCATACATCTACTACACCTGATTCTGAAATTACCTGTGATAAAATAGTGGATGACTGTAAATGGGGTTCCTCTCCTGTTCTATCCAGTGTAAAATCGGTAGTGCAATTCCAATCTCCACCCATCACTACACAATGGCTCTGATCACACTGCTTTAAAAAATCCTTTATTTTCCTAAAGATATCCGATCTGTCTGATCCCTGATTCGGAGCATAGATGTTAATGAAACAAAAAGATATGTCCTGTATTTCTTCTCTGACCACCAAAGCCCTGCCTGTTACTATCTCTGTGGTGGAGATGACATTAACATCAAGCCCTGAAGAAAAGAGAATGGCTACACCAGCAGAGAAATTAGTACCATGAGACAGAACATACTGGCCCTTCCACCACAAACCCCCAGTCTATCTCATTATCTTTGTCGCTGTGCGTTTCCTGCAGGAAAACTTTTCTTTTGGACCATTTCTGAAATAACTGCCCTCTTCTGTTGATCCCGCCCACCATTAATATTTAAAGAGCCTTACCTCTTACCTTATACATAGAGGACTGAGAGAGAGAGATGATATACACAGGTAGAGGAAACAAGAGGAAGATCACCCAGCGCAACACATTCATCATGACCTTACTTATTTATTCTTAACCTTTTTAAACCTTTCCCTCTAGTCTTGATCGTCTTCCTTAGACATGTCATGTGTTTTTTTTAACCGGAAACGTTTCTTTTCATCCAACATATCAGCAAGACTTTCTGCAAGGTTACCACACTCTTAATGATTTTTTCTGCATCTGGAAAAAACTCAGATACTTTGACAGATTTCCCAAAGGTTTCATCCAGGAAAACATTTATTTCCTCCAGCGTGTACAGATCTCCACTATATGACTGTGAGTCTGCAACAGAGACACAGTCAGAGTCAGTGTCATACAGTGTCATACTGCTGCCGGCTCTTTCCCGCTGCTTCCTCCGCCAACGTCCTCTACTCCTGCTGCCGGTTCCTCCTCTGCTACTTGCCCTTCTTCTCTGCCTCACTCACCTCGCTGTTCCCTCGGCCTGACTGTCTACCTGTCCGCTGTGTCCCACTCCTGCCTTAGCATGTTGGGCGGATACTCATGCTGCGTTCGAGTATTCTCTGCGAACCGACTCGGATCTCGGATCTGACGCCACGCCCGTCCACATCGAGGGGGTGGCCACTCAGTTCACATTGATGACTGGTCAAACAGCATTTCTGATCCGTTTCTGACCTGAAATTTGCTGAAATGTACCTGAAATTACCTGAAATTAGAGTGTGCCCGCCCGAGCGAGTGATGCCTAAAACATGCAAGTAAGTGAGACTGTCAAATGCTTAATATATTTAGTAATATTCATGCAATTATGTATTATGTCTTGTTAACTACTTAATCGTCTTTTAAGTTTTAGTTACACCTAGCATGTTCCCCCCAACATGCTAGGTAAATTTTCAGCATCATAAGGTTGAGTGATATAGACATGTCATACACCGTTTGAAAGCTTAGAATCTCAGGAATGTCAACCAATGTCAACCATTCGGTGGAATAAATATGTTTAGTGAATATAGATCAAATATATCCTAGTGTCTTAGGTCAAAATAGCCCCCCTCACCCTCCTCCTCCCTTGGTCCATTCTAACTTTATCGTAGTTGTGGATATCCTTAGCAATGAGTTGATACTTCATGTTGGGTCTTGAAATGTTCATAAGAGTCCACAGAAATCGAATATCAATATTATTTTAGTCTAATTACATTTTGTATATGCACAAGCCATCTTATACAAAGCAGCCGAAAAATAGAAAACCGAAACACTGCAATGTTTTTTTGTAGAAAACTGCTTTTATGTTTATACTGGTTTTCTTTGACTTTAGAGACACGTCAGTGTAATTGTGAATGGCGAGAGCCCTGAAATACAGCTGGACAGCAGCGGTCTACATCAGGGGTCCAACCTTTTCAGCATCAAGGATCGGTATGATTCTCCGAAAAGTTTCACGGACCGGGAGGGGGGGGGGGGGGTTCGGTTATGTTGCGCAGAGGTTGCCAAAAATGCAAACATGTTATATGCAATCTAACAACTGCATATAGACTTATGGCATGTAAAAGAGTGACAGTATTGCAAAGTGAAAAACAAAAACTTTTTTTTTTTTTTTTAAATAAATAAATAATCTTTCTCTGCGGACCGGTACCAAATGACCCACGGACCGGTACCGGTCCGCGGACCGGGGGTTGGGGATCGCTGGTCTACATCACTGCCCCCTCTGCAGATACAAAGGGTCAAAATGTGATATCGACCATCACATTAAATGCCATGCCTCGGTTAAATACAGAGGTACATTTTCTTAATTTTTTATTATTATTATTATTTATATTATTATTGTTATTATATATTTGTATGTTGTGGCAACCCCGATCGTCGGCGGCTAAGGTTTCCAGAGGAGACGGACCAAACAAGGTGTGGGTTAACGGCCTTTTATTTCGTTTAACCACTCATGCAGAAAAAAGGGAACAAAGGAGTCAACTCAGGTTCTTCCTGGTCTGGGAAAAAAGGACACTGCGCCGGGTCTGGTCCTGCTGCGGGGGGCGGGGTCTCGATCCCCGGCGTCTTCGGCAGCTTAGTCCTGGGGGGAAGCGTAATGGCGTTAGCGGGGGTTCGGGTAATCTCCGCTTACTGCGTCTTTCCCACTCGGTCGCGTTCCCCTGACTGGTGTCCACGCGGTCGTTAAGTCCCCTCCGCCGTCTTGCTCAGCCGGGTGCTCCGCATCTCCGTGATTGCGCGGGTGCGCTCGATGCTCGCTCCCGCATCGCTGCGCCGAGCGGCACATATCTCCCCCTGACTACCTGCCCGCGGAGAGGGCGCTGGCGGGGCTCGAACTCCTCCGTTGGATCGGGGTTGCCACAATGTATGTAATGGATGCCGTTTACTCACCAAGGTCTGCAGAGGAGCTTTCAGGAAGCAGGAAGAGAAGACGGGAGGAAAAAAAGCTACAGGTACGTGTCATATACTGTAACATGTGATGTTGTCTTAGAGCAATTGTGAAAGACTATAGTCTTACCACCCTCCCACCACTAATACATTTCAGGTTAAAGATCTCTGCACAAAAAGGGCTAGAGTTGCTCCAACAGCATCCAGCTCTGAAGGATCAGGTCATGTATAGACTGTTAATCCAGGTGAATCCATGTAGGCCTACACATATTCAGAGTATTTGTGAGATATGATTGATTCTATTAGGCTTCTACTTCCAAATTAAGTTGTACACATATCTCCATCAATATACAAATTATAGCCTACTCCATGGCTGATTGCATTGCATACTAGGGCCTACTTTTATTATTCCATTGTATTGGCCTACTCAACATTACAGACAACAATCTGTTTTATTTCCAGACAAAACTGAAGACCAGGAACTGGAACCTGGGAACCTGGTATGTAATATGTGTGTAATGTTGGAGGTTATATGTATAGCCAGATGAAATAGTCTGATGACTTGTTGAATAGTGTTTTTTATCACTGAAAACTCATCAGTAGTAGTAGCCTTTGTTTGCATACCATTTTGTGGTTTTGGGAGAGTAGGGTGTCAAGTACAGACACAAATAATTTTTCTTTCTTCTTCAAGGAAGATTATGTTGTCCTGAAGGACACAATTCAGGCAGCAGCATGGTGCCAGTTACAGTCCTTCAAGGACAGCGTTTCTCTCCCAGAGGTCATTGGGATGGAAGGTTGGGAGCAGATGGCAGCATCAACACAGCGCAAATCCCATGACGGCGGGGATGAGGAAGAAACGTGGAAACCATTCCAATTCTCATTCAGATTACATACTGACTATGAACTGTTCTGTGTGGAGATAATGGACAGGAGAAACCTGAAGGTGTTTGCCTCTTTTGAGTCAAGAAACCTCTCCCCCTCCCCGTCCCCCTCCCTGTGACGCCTGCGCCACACGACTCCAATGTAGTCTGATGATGCAGCATAATGGCGGCGCTTGGCAGCTATGGCGGCGGTGCAGCGATGTCGGGCGACAGAGCGTGAAGCAAGAGTGGCGTCCACCTCACTGAGGAAGGCGTCAGTGTGTTGCCCCCCCCCCCCCGGTTGAGACTTTGTTTGTTCTACTCTTTATTGATTTATCTTTTATGTTAATAGTTTACAATCTATTTTTTGTAGTTGTTATTTTTTAATTGTTTTGTTGAATAAAAAGACTGTTGTTAGTGCTCCTGTGATTGGTGTAACTTAATGTGCTTCACACATGTAGCTTTTCATTATGTCTATTGAGGTACATTTTTTGCCCTTAGATGTGGTCACTTCGTTATTCCTCACATTACATCTGTTAAGGTCATACCTTTGGGTCCCAGTCTTCATAGTTCCCCAAATCTTATTTTGGCTCTTACTGGGCCTGTAACTCTCACAGACAGACGGGTACAGGAGTTCGGACACGTTGCATTGTTTACAGGCAAGGGTGGATTACCGCACGGGCACACCGGGCACATGCCCAGGGGCCAAAGGGCGGCCCTAAGCCAGAGCTTCTGTGTGAAGTCGCTGTTAGTAACTTTTAATGTTGCATTGTCAAAGCAATCAGTAGAGAAATACAAAAATGCAAGCGAAAACGGCAATAGTAGGGCTATTAATACTGAGTAAAAAAAAAAAAAAAGATCACTAGGCGGCACTATTTCACTTAGTGAATTTGAGACAGGTCACGAACAAGGCACTGTGATTTAAACATTGAGCAACGGCAAACGGTAGTAACGTGAACTCTTAAGTGGAACCTTAATAGGTCCATGAGTGGAACAGTTAAGCGAAAAAAAAATAAACAAGAGAAAATGTATTTGCAAGTCGTTTAGGCTATGCTTAACTTTATAATAGTTCCATGGTACGCAGCAAGAAAGATACCGTCACAATACTCCCGACCCGTACCATCTGTTTGTGTAGTTTAATTAACAGCATGGGCTCCCGCTAGCTTAACATAGTATTACCGTTTACTCTTGCATTAACAAGAGCAGCGGAAATCTGCTCAATCGTCAATATGGTTGGAGTGCCCGCCCGATGTGGACTGAGTGCCCGCCCCCTCCATGTGGACTGAGTGCCCGCCCCCTCCATGTGGGCGGAGTGCCGGCCCCCTCCATGTGGACTGAGTGCACGCCCCCTCCATGTGGGCTCCGTCTGCGGGCTGCAGTCAGGGGTACTTGTCTCCCACAGCCAGGAGAACCGCCTCTACCGGGACAGACGGATGGGGCTTAACCCGCACTACATGTCGGATAGACGTCTCCGACGACGCCATCCCCGCAGTGAAACACGGCCCCCCTTCCACCTAACTACACCAACAACCTAACTACACCAACAACAACAACCATATAAACACTACGAAACAATCATACAGTACACAGTAGGAAAAAGAAAAAAAAGTTTGAGTAAATCACAAACTCTCAGTCAAACTCACCACGCTCTCCACAGCATGCACCCAGAGAGAGAGAGAGAGAGAGAGAGAGAGAGAGAGAGAGAGAGAGAGAGAGAGAGAGAGAGGTAGGTAGGTTGCTGGAGAGAGAGAGGTAGGTAGGTAGGTTGCCCGAGAGAGAGAGATAGGTAGTTAGCGAGAGAGAGGGAGGTAGGTAGGTAGCTGGAGAGAGAGAGAGAGAGAGAGGTCGGTATTTATGTAGCTGGAGAGAGAGAGAGGGGTAGGTATTTAGGTTGCTTGAGAGAGAGAGGTAGGTATTTAGGTTGCTGGAGAGAGAGAGAGAGTGGTAGGTATTTAGGTTGCTGGAGAGAGAGAGAGAGAGAGGTATTTAGGTTGCTGGAGAGAGACGTAGGTAGGTAGCTAGAGAGAGATGTAGGTAGGTAGTAGAAGAGGTAGGTAAGTAGGTATGTAGCTAGAGAGGTAGGTGGGTAGCTAGAGAGGTAGGTAGGTAGCTAGAGAGAGGTAGGCAGGTAGCTAGAGAGAGGTAGGTAGGTAGCTAGAGAGAGGTAGGTAGGTAGCTAGAGAGAGCGAGAGAGGGAGAGGTAGGTAGCTAAGGAGAGGTAGGTAGCTAGAGAGAGGGAGAGGTAGGTAGCTAGAGAGAGGTCGGTCGGTCGCTAGAGAGGTCGGTCGGTCGCTAGAGAGGTCGGTCGGTCGCTAGAGAGGTCGGTCGGTCGCTAGAGAGGTCGGTCGGTCGCAGGAGAGGTCGTCGGTAGCAGGAGTGGTCGGTCGGTAGGTAGCAGGAGAGGTCGGTCGGTCGGTCGGTCGGTCGGTAGGTAGCAGGAGAGGTCGGTCGTTCGGTAGGTAGCAGGAGAGTCGGTCGGTCGGTCGGTAGGTAGCAGGAGAGGTAGGTTGGTCGGTAGGTAGCAGGAGAGAGAGAGAGGTAGCAGGAGAGAGAGAGAAGGATAGAGGTAGCAGGAGAGAGAGAGAAGGATAGAGGTAGCAGGAGATGGAGATAGGAGAGCGAAAGAGAGAGAGATTTCTAAACTATTTGTATTCAGTGTGGGTGACAACGTATCAACTTCAAGTGTGAAGTTGAAACTTTGTTCGATTTTCACTTGATTCAGAGGTGAAGTTGAGCTAGTTACCGTGTGTGTTCCTGAATCTGTGTCAGTTTATGTGGGATATTCGCTCATAAATGTGAGTTCCGTGGATGTGATCTGTATGACATCGCCTGATTTCCCCATAAGCTCAGCCAAGGTATATACAAGGCTATTCTATCTCTCCCTCTTTGTTGCATTTTGTTACAAAACATTTTTTACAATAAAACTGTTGGTCAGTGAAAATCTCTGGTGTGAGCAAGTATGAAATGTGATGTATGCAGATATATGTAGTGAGCAAGCAATGTTTTTACAGGTTATAAAGAAATCAAATCCACTTTAAAATGTAATTTGGTATGCAATTGTTAAGTGCAAATAACTAGTATATCATTTAAATCAACTCATATATTTAAGTAATCTTGATTGGGCTTAATTTTCAATCAGTTAATAAATGTAAGTACAACTCACTAGTATATCAGTTAAATCAACTTATACATTTAAGTTATCTTGATTGCGGTTTATATTCAATCAGTTTATAAATGCAAGTACAACTCAATAGCTTTGAAGTTGCATCAACAAAAAAAATTATGTTATTTATAATGCTATTTAAGTTTAATCAACTATTGAATTAATGTAGTATTGACTCGAGGATAAGTTATGTCACCTAACGGTTTCGAGTGATATGGACTGAAGATGGAGTTGAGTCAAAAAGCAATATCTATTTAAGTTGACTTATTGTCTTTCTGCTTGCTCTGAGGACAGCTCAGCCAAGAAACCTTCCTGTTCGGCTGTCAGTTTGCTCTTTCCTCTGCCGTCTTTCCCACTTCTCTCCTTGTTTCCACTCTTGTATTCTCCTTTGGGGCAATTAAAGTCTCCGCTCTTACAGTCTTTGTTCCTGCATAGGAAAGTGTCTCTGCAGTAACCATCATCTTCATGACATCCAAGACATTTTCTGCATGATCCCAGCTTCTTTACAACAATATTCTTCTCTTGTAGCTTCAGCCCTTTGAACTTTCCATAGAAGAAAATTTTGTCACTGTGCCTTCCATCACCGCAGACAAAACACACATCTCCCAGCCCTCCTTTCTTTGTGGTTCTTGTAGAAGCATACTTCATTTCATGTTTCTTCTCACGTTCTGGTTACTCCATCTTCTCCACAAACCTTAGCTGGTCAAGTCTCACTAGGATCTCTTCTTGATTCTTCAGGAACTTCAGGAGCATGTCAAAGTGGTTGTCTGTGGTGACATTATTGCTAGAATTCACCATAAAGGCTAGCCAGTCTCTCTTTACAAAGTCAGGTAACTTGCTCTCAATGGATTTAATGACGAGAGGGTTCTTGATTGCTCCAGAGTTTCCCAGCTCTGTGAGGTCTGCTAGGGATTTTTCCACTGCTTGGATCAGGTTGATGACTCTCCTTGGCTGGCTTCCCCTTGCAGGGAGTATTCGCTCCAACTCCTCCAGGATTTATATGGCAATGGTTGATTTATTTCCATACATGACTCTGAACATATCCTCTGCAGTGTTGTAGGTTGACAGCCTGATATCCTTCCCAATCTTGTCATCCACGCTGTCCAGGAGTTGAATTTTCTTGACCTCGGCTGAGCCAGATGGCTCTCCCTGTTTTTGAAGGCTCTCCCAGTCTTTGTTCCATCTGTGGTATTCTCTTTTGCAGCCTGAGAAGTTGGGCAGTGTGGTTGGTTTTATTCTGACAATTGGTTTTGCTGGCGGGGGATGTGCTCTCACTGCTTCAGGTCCTGAGGCTCCTGCAGCCAGCGCATCCTTCGATATCCTCTGTGCAGTGACAAACTCAGCCTTCCTCAGTTCAAGGTTGCCGTTTAAAGCTTTCAGGTCCTTCATCCTGCCATCTAGCTCCTCTCTTTCAGCCTTTGGGATCCACCGCTCCCAGGTTGACATAACTCTGGCAGCCTCATTGATCCTTTTCTCCAGTAGAGTCAGGTGCATCTCATATGCATCCAGGTGAGTACTCTTCACAGGTAACTTCTCCGCCCGACCGCAGGCCTTCTCTCATTCAATGATTGCAGTTGTGATAGCATATTGGCCATATCTGGACCACAGGTTTGTTTGGACAATTCTTCTCACCTCTCCAAACCTTGCTTCTGCTTCGTTAGCGGTTCTCTCAACGTCTAGCTCCTCCTTCTCCTCGAGAACCGCGTCTTCCTCTTCTGACTTTTGAGACGCAGCCAAAAGCCCTGTCTTGTAATCATCATTCGCTTCAAGAATGATTTTCCGGCAGTATGAGGGCTCGGCGAACTCCTCCCTCAGCTCTGCTTCCACCATGCTGTCTGCCCCTTTGCTGAGGAAGTTGGCCTGTCTGGCACTGTTAGACAGAGGAAGCAGGACAGCTCAAATCCTTCTCCTTGATTTTATTGAACATGAATTGTTTTGAACATGAACAACAATCGATCCGGAACGTGATTAGGATTCGGATTCGGATTACGATTAGAGCTGTCCTGCATCCTCTGTCTAACAGTGCCATTTCAAGTTGGGCAAGCACAAATGAGAACATAACCCAAATAACTTGACAGTTGAAAACCAATGCGTGCTCTCGTGTCCTCCCATGCACAAACCCTTCATGGCCTCGGCCGGAAATCGCGGACCTTTATTGCCTCACCCCTGCTCACTCACCTCACGTGCCGTAATCAGGCAAGTGCCGCCCGGTGTGTTTACAAATCGAACATGTGTGATTTACGCATTTCACCTCCACGCCACTAGAGGTCGTCATCAACGATACGATATTATTTTTTAATCTCAATGCAACCTCTGTCTTTACACACACTTATATAATTACAACTAACAGATTATGTTAACACGTCAATAACTTACTGCCAACTGACTGCAGCTCACCGAGACAAAAGTTCTTAATTTTTTCGATTCTTATTTGCAATGTTTGATTCTATTATAAAATTGTGTGAGAAAGTACTTAAATCTTTTATCTGTAAAAATTCTGCTGATTTGGTCCTAAATATTTTACCCAACAAAATTGTTGTACTATTTATGAATGTATTTTCTTCCTCAAGATCTCCCAATAGTACATTCATTAAATCCAGTTTTAAGGTTGTATTGTTGTTAGAACACAGTTGCTGGAGTTGTATCCAGAAACTTGCCACTGTGGGACAGTACCAGAAGAGATGAGGTGATGATTCACTTTCCTGTTCGCAAAACCTACAAAGGTCAGATGGCTCTTTTTGTTGGCAAAAGCCATGAATTATTTTGAAAGTAACTTGAGGAAGAGTCAAGTGATGTTTTATATATTAGTCTAAAGACGTGTTTCCATGGAATTGGACAATCTAATAGATTCCTCCCATTTTGTGTGTACTCTGCATGGAGAGCCAGAATGCTGAATGTACTTTTATTTAATTTAATATTTCTTAACCAATTTATATTTTTTATATTTGGAAGACCATCCTTGATTTTTTTCTTCCAATTTGTGGGAAGGGATGCAGTCAGCTGGTTGAAATTCTGGATGGAGCAGATGTTTCCATAGATCTTAACAAATTTACATTTCTCGTAATTTGGTTTTAGACCTGGGCCTCGTTTCCCGATAACGATGGATCTTCGCTCGTACGATCATTCTCACGATGAATCTTGCGAACCATCGTGAATTCCTTTGGAGCGTTTCCCGAAACTCCTCCTCCGACCAACCTCTCCTCTCCGACCAACCTACCTCTCCTGCTACCTACGCGCGTTCACTGCACTCACAACGTTCGTAGGATTGTAGCTTTGTCTAGATCAGGGGTCGGCCACCCTAGGCACGGGTGCCACCACTGGCACGGGGCAGCATAATCATTGGCACACTTGAAAAATAAATAAATGCGGCAGCACAATCTGTTGTGGTCACAGCAGTCTGCTGTGTTTTCCTCCTCCTTGGTCTGCCCACTCCTCCCGTCTGTCTCACTTCACACCTGGCCCTCATCTGCAATCATGCTCACCTGGTCTTCATCTCCAATCAACTCCCCTTCATAAACCCTTGGATTCCCTGCTGTTGGTGCCAGGTCGTACTACGCACTACAGTGGTAATGATACATGCCTGGCTCAAGTAATTCTTGTTACCTCGCTCTCGCTCTCTCGTCTCTTGTTGTTTTTAACAACAACCCAACTCTGTTTCCTCTGCCTGCAGTTATCCGGATCCCTTGCTCCAGCTCGCCTGCCTCGCTCTTCCCCCGGCTACCACATCCACTACCTGCTCCCCCGCCTCGTTCAATAAACCCTTTTTCATTAATTCAACATCGTCTCCGTCTGCTCTTGGTTCAGCATTGTTATCCTAACAGAACGATCTGGCCAAGATGGACCCAGCGGACATTGACAGCATCCGTGGAGCTCTCGCCGCCCAAGGCACAGCAAAGCCCTCCGGGACCCTATGGAAGCTTTTAAGAATCTTGTTACCCGAGTCACACAGATGGTTGCACAATTGGACTTACTGGCCCCCCACACCACAGCGCCTCCACTGCCTGCGGCACCTCCGCCTGCCCCCACTCTCCTCGACACACCTGCCACGAGCTCGTGAGCCTCTCATTCCTGCGCCGGAGCGCTACGCTGGGACATGGGTACGTGCAGAGCCTTTCTGATCCAGTGTTCCTTAGTTTTCAGTCAGCAGCCCCTCCGCTACCCCACTGAACGAGCTAGGATCGCTTACGTTATTGGGTCACTAAAGGGCAATGCATTAGCGTGGGCTTCAGCATTATGGGAAAGTGATTCCCCAGTTAATGACAATTTTGACCTTTTTGTAGCAGAAATTAGGAAAGTTTTTGATCACCCAGTAGAGGGAGGGGACGTTCCCAAGCGGCTTATTTCCTTACGTCAGGGCTCCTGCAGTGTAGCCAAGTTCTCCGTCGAGTTCAGGACCTTTGCAGCAAGGTCGGGCTGGAACGACAAGTCTCTGCGTGGGCTTTTTTTTTTTCTTTCCGGTCTCTGTGAGTCAATTAAGGATGAGCTGGCTACTAGGGAGGAGACTGACACTCTCGACGAAATTATCTCCCTTTCCATCCGGCTGGATAATCGCCTACGTGAGTGGCGTAGGGAGAAGACGGGCAGTTCCGTGCCCCGGGCAATCACTGCTTCCTGTTTTCCACACTTCCCAAGAGCTGCTCTCTCTGCCCCCGTGACGCGTGCTGTTACTGAAGAGGAGCCAATGCAGCTGGGGCGCACTCGTCTCACCCAAGCGGAGCAGCTTCATCGGATTAGGACTGGAGTGTGTCTGTACTGTGCGCTGCCCGGGCATCTCATCTCCACCTGTCCGTCACTGCCAAAAGACCGGGCTCAGCAGTGAGACTCAGGACCCTGCTGAGCCACGCCCCCTCCGTCCCCGTTCCTCACTCTTCACGGTCACTGCTGGATGCCACTCTTCTGTCCCTCGGTCATCCCTTTCCAGTATCGGCCCTTGTGGATTCGGGAGCGGATGAGAACTTCATCGACGCCGGCTTTGCGTCTCGGTTTGGCATTCATTTGGAACAATTACCCTCTACCTTCAATGCTAACGCCTTAGATGGCCGCCACCTGGCCCTTATTACTCACCGTACTAAGCTCCTTGAGTTAATTGTTTCTGGTAATCACTACGAGATGCTTCAGTTTCATGTCATCCTGTCTCCTCTGGTTCTAGGTCACCCCTGGCTCAAGCGGCACAATCCCCAATTTGACTGGTCTTCTGGCAAGGTGCTGAGTTGGAGCACCTTCTATCATTCCACCTGTTTACAATCTGCCCTGTCTCCAGCAGAGGGAGGTGTTCCCTTGTCCCAGGAACCCCCCAACCTCTCCTTGGTTCCCCCAATCTATCATGACCTGGGAAAGGTGTTTAGTAAGTGTTGTGTGCTCACCCTGCCTCCTTATCATCCCTATGACTGTGGCATTGATCTCCTCCCCTGGTGCTCCCTTGCTCAGTAGTTGCCTGTATAACTTGTCACGCCCTGAGAGGGAGGCTATGGAGAAGTATATTAAGGATTCTCTTTTGGCTGACCTCATGAAACCCTCCTCTTCTCCTGTTGGTGCAGGTTTCTTTTTTGTTTCTAAGAAGGACAAGTCTCTTCGCTCATGTATTGATTTCAGGGGACTCGATAACATTACAGTTAAGAACAAGTATGCCTTGTCCCTCATCAGTTCCGCATTCGAGCCGCTGCAGGGGGCTACAGTCTTCTCTAAATTGGATCTATGCAATGCCTACCACCTGTTGCGTATCCGTAAAGGCGATGAGTGGAAGACTGCCTTTAAACACCCCCCTCAGCCATTTTGAGTACCTTGTCATGCCCTTCGTCCTCACTAATGCCCCTGCCGTGTTCCAGAACCTGGTAAACAACGTCCTCCGGGATTTTCCTCAGCCGTCGTCTATTTAGACGACATCCTTATTTTTTCTCGCAACCAGGAGAAACACTTCCAGCATGTCAGGCAAGTTCTTCAGAGGCTGTTGGGGAACAAATTATATGTGAAGGCCGAGAAGTGTGAGTTCAGTGTCGCCTGTATCCTTCCTTGGGTTCCTCATTGAGAGCGGGCAAGTGAGGACCTAAGAAGATCAGTGCAGTGACGGACTGGCCCATTCCCGATTCCCGCAAGAAACTGCAGCAGTTCCTGGGGTTTGCCCATTTTTACCGGAGGTTCTTCCGTGATTACAGCAGGGTTGCAGCCCCCCTCACCCGTCTCACCTCTCCTGCCCTCCCATTTGCCTGGACGCCTGAGGCGGAGGCTGCCTTCTCTGGCCTTAAGAGGCGTTTCTCGTCTGCCCCCATTCTCATACAACCTGACCCCTCCAGGCAGTTCATCGTGGAGGTCGATGCGTCTGACACGGGGGTGGGGGCGGTCCTGTCCAAGCGCTCTGCTTCTGATGAGAAGATTCACCCCTGCGCTTTTTTCTCTCGCCGGCTGGTACCTGCAGAGCGTAACTATGATGTTGGTAACAGAGAGCTGCTGGCTGTGAAACTGGCGTTGGAGGAATGGCGGCACTGGCTCGAGGGGGCAGAACTGCCGTTCGTGGTTTGGACCGACCACAAGAATTTGTCTTGCATCCACACAGCTAAGCGTTAAAATTCCCGCCAAGCCCGGTGGTCCCTGTTTTTTGGGCAGTTTGATTTCTTCCTCATCTACCGTCCCGGGTCCCGTAACGTCAAACCTGACGCCCTCTCTCGTCAGTTTAACACTGTGAACACACCGGCCCCCCCTGACAATATCCTCTCTCCTTCCTGCCTCAGTGTTGCTGCTGAGGCAGGAAGAGAGTCCCTCATCCGGGAGGCCCAAGTCACCGAATCAGATCCGGGCAACGGCCCTCCTAACCGTCTCTTCGTCCCCAGTTCGGTTCGCTCTCAAGTTCTGGTGTGGGGTCACACATCGCGCATTGCCTATCACCCTGGCGTGGGCCGCACCCTGTCCCTCCTGAAGAGGCACTTTTGGTGGCCAGCGATGGACGCTGACACCTGGGCATTCGTGCTTGCCTGCACGGTTTGTGCTCGGGCCAAGTCCTCCCATCAACCTCCTGCTGGTCTGTTACGCCCCCTTCCTGTTCCAGGTCGGCCCTGGTCACACTTTAGCCTTGATTTTGTGACTGGTCTTCCTCCCTCTAGGGGCCACACAGTAATTCTCACCGTTGTGGACAGATTTTCGAAGGCGGTTCACTTCATTGCCCTTCCTAAGCTCCCCACTGCCACCGAGACTGCTCAGCTGCTCGCTGACCTTGTCTCTGACCCTGGCCGCCAATTCATTTTCCAAGTGTGGAAGGCCTTCTGCCGAGTGCTGGGGGCCTCTGTCAGCCTGTCATCAGGGTACCAGCTGCAGACTAATGGACAGGCTGAGAGAGCTAATCAGGACCTCGGAACTGCGCTGCGTTGTGTGGCTGCGTGCAACGCCTCTGCGTGTAGCGACCATCTCTCTTGGATCGAGTATGCCCACAATTCCATGTCATGTGCAGCCACTGGCATGTCCCCGTTTGAATGTTCCCTGGGGTACCAGCCAACCTTGTTTCCTGCTCGGAGGATGACATCTCCGTCCCCTCCGTCCAGCACCATCTCCGCCGTTGCCGCAGGGTGTGGGAGAGCGTGCGCACCGCTCTGCTGCGCTCCGCAGAGCAGAACCGGCGGATTGCTGATCGCCACCGGGCTCCCACTCCTGCCTATTGGGTGGGTCAACTTGTGTGGTTGTCCTCTAAGGATCTTCCTCTACAAACTGGCTCTAAGTTAACCCCTCGTTTTGTTGTCCCTTTCCCTATTGTTTCCGTCATCAACCCCTCAGCTGTCACACTCAAGCTGCCTCCAGCCATGCATGTCCACCCCACCTTCCATGTTTCTCGTTTGAAGCCAGTCTCCTTCAGCTCTCTCTCCCCCCCGGCCGTTCCCCCCCCTCCTCCCCGTTTGACAACCACCCAGCTTATGCCGTCCGGCGGTTGCTGGACATTCGTCGTTGGGGCAGGGGGTATCAGTACCTCGTGGATTGGGAGGGTTATGGGCCAGAGGAGAGGAGCTGGGTTTCGCGGGGTCTCATCCTCGACCCCTCCCTAATCCGTGATTTTCATCTGGCTCACCCAGAGAGGCCTAGGCCGCCTAGAGGCGTCCATTGAGGGGAGGGTATTGTTGTGGTCACAGCAGTCTGCTGTATTTCCCTCCTCCTGGGTCTGCCACTCCTCCTGTCTGTTTCACTTCACACCTGGCCCTCATCTGCAATCATGCTCACCTGGTCTTCATCTCCAATCAACTCCCCTTCATAAACCCTTGGATTCCCTGCTGTTGTTGCCAGATACAGTGGTAATGATACATGCCTGGCTCAAGTAATTCTTGTTACCTCACTCTCTCGTCTCTTGTTGTTTTTGACCACAACCCAACTCGGTTTTCCTCTGCCTGCAGTTATCCGGATCCCTCGCTCCAGCTCGCCTGCCTCGCTCTTCCCCCAGCTACCTCATCCACTACCTGCTCCCCCGCCTCGTTCAATAAACCCTTTTTCATCAATTCAACATCGTCTCCGTCTGTTCTTGGGTTCAGCATCGTTTATCCTAACACAATCAATACTACCGATTTTTATTTTTTGCACTTTATTCTGTTTTGGGCATTTCCTCCCAGTGCAAATATGTTTAAATTAGTTACAGAAAAGAGTGTTCTGAAATTGGATCAATTAATAGTTTTTAACCCTATGTTGTGAGTAATAGAAAATATTTATAATATTGTTGCAAGTGACCTGTACGCATCGCCTTCAAATGGTTTTGCAAAGCTGTACATGTCTTAAAGATATTGATGTGGATTTCTCATTTATTCTCGTTTTTTAGATTTCGCAGTGCAAATATGTTGTTCAATGAGTTTCTGAAAATTGTGTTTTAAGATGGGACATATGTAATTATTTGTAAGCACATGTTGCAAATATAACAACCAAAAAAACATTTAAAATGTTGATGCATGATTGTGGACTATATGGAAATAGTACAATTCCAGGTCTTCTGGAAATGTTTTTGGTTGCTGTATCATAATTCAGCTTAATTTTTTATATATTGTTGCTTAAGGCACACTCATTAACGAGATAATGTCAAACTGGCATTGCATGTTGAAAAGGTTGCTGAACCCTGGTCTAGATCCTGCCCACATTGTTGGGCAGGATGAAGTAGGCTATAGGTCTTTTTACACTGCCGGTTCAGTCGCAGCTTGGCACGCCCGGCGATTTCACCTTCTTATCTCAAGTTTCCTGTGTAAAACCGAGGGGGTCAAATCCCCCGTTCATCATGGCGCAGGCTTTCTTGGTTCACTGGGGAAGGTGGGGCTGCGCACGGAGTCTCTGACCTCTTTGGAATAAGTTGTATAATTGCATACTCCCGAATGTTTTAATTTTTTTATGAATGAAGGCACCCGCATGCAATAATGACTTCACGTCTGAGTTTAGACTACAAACGCGATTAACTATGGTCAGGGATGTTCGTTACTGTCTAGACAGGGTCCAATAAATAAATTGTGTTTTATTAACTGTTAATAAAAACACAGCCTCACCCAGTGGCGTAGCATAGTTGTGCTAGGCCTCGGGGCAAGATCGCGCTGGGCCCCCATAACCAATAATAAAATAACAACTGCTCTTACCCGTTCAGAAGTTAAATCTGCGTGCCTTCTGTTCAGCAAACTCGTTGATAATAGAGGTGAAATCCAATTTTCTTGCTCTTTCATTCTCGATGGAGAGTATGGCCAATACACACAATCGCTACTGTGTCATGGCGCTCCTTAGGGAAGTCTTTATCAATTTGAGCTTGGAAAATAACCGCTCTGCCGTGGCTAATGTCACTGGTATGGTGAGGTACAGGAAAATCGCTGTTAACATTTCAAATTGCGCACATCCAGTTCTTTCTTCTCTTTAGGTAAGGCAAGGCAAGGCAACTTTATTTATATATATACATCGTATGTACACTCAAAACATCACGTTGATTGGTCGAACAGATTTCCCAGCAGGCCCTATTCTTTTATAAATGTTGAAAATAAAAGAAAATAAATGAAGTAGCCCAAGTGCCATTGTATATACTATTTTATTTGTGGCCAAAATATCACTACTGTAACCAAATTAAATACATTAAGGAAGAGGAAGAGAAAATATATGAGCCACCCTGACTGACGTTATGAGAGAAGAGTCTATATAAAGCGGTCAGTTCCTTTCTATAATCACTAGTTATCTTAAGCTGCCTTCACACCGCCGCCAGCACGGCGACCGTTGGGCGGCCGTGGCCGCGCGGGGGGCCCCCCCGGACGCCCGGGGCCCTGTCCCGGTCTAAGGTACGCCCCTGAAGCACCTACAATGCTTAATGCAAACAATCACAGCAAAAAACGCTTGCAGAAATTCTCAGACACCAGCTGGTCTCATCATGATGCATGTCTACAGTAGCCTATGTCTTCTGTCATTGAACAATATCAGGAAATTTTAACCACGATGGTTGAACTAAAATCAGATGGAGACAGCAAGTGCAGCTCCAAAGTGACCTCCCACACAAGAGCAATGGAATCCTTTGATTTTATTATATGCCTTGTGACTAGCGTTTGATCGGTACATTTCGGCTGGGCATGTATTTTTGGAATTCTAAATTGCTGCAATAAATTATGTTGATGACTTCTAACATGTCTCTATCTTTGCTGTTTAAATCTAACAGCAGTCTAAGAGTAATATATCGGCGGTAACCAGTGATTTTGGTTGTGAAATTGCACCAACTGGGCATTCCGTGGTATTGGATGTGTTTTAATAAAAATGCATCCAATACACGGAATGTCCGCTGGTGACGCCACTGAGGCTATAGTAGGCTAACGATGCTCTTAGCATCCTACGAGTACCCCTGGAGTCCTCGTTAGCTACGAGCGTTTTTCACGACGTTCGTTACCAACGATGCTTTTGGGAAACGGTGTGAAAACTGTACGATGCTCGTACAACGCACTTCACGATCCACTTAGGCTAACGATGCTTTCGGGAAACGGGGCCCTGATATGTTCGTAAATAAATCTAGAACATTTGTCAGGGCTTGTAAGGAGGACAATTGAGGAGATGAGAAAAAGTTATCAATGCATTTGGCAGATGCATTGATTTAAAAGTACAACTTATTGCCGCTATATCAGACGTTCTCTCCCAAATAATTGAACCAACATTATCATTTACCCTAAAACGATATTTTGTTTTGGAAGGCTGGGACATACTTTGCACGAGTTCATTATTGTTATTATTATTATTTAAACGCATGGCATAGCCTACTACAGTGTTCATTCATGCAGCCCCTATGGAAATAGGGGCTGCATGTTTCCACATGCTATTTCTATGCAGTTTCACACATATGAACAATCTTTGACATCATAATATTTAAATTAGGCTAATTGTTTGCATGCTGTGTATAGCCTACGTGTGTAAGCTTGTTACAGTTCCGTCCTGCCTATATGGGCACGTCAAAATAGCAATACCAACTGCGCTGTCCGCTGGGGCATTTAAACCAGGATTTTTTCGGTCAGTGGTGCGATTACAAAATCAATCTGTAAGATTGCACCATGCATAATTTGCGCCAGTGTTACACCGAATTCTGGCTCCCACCGAGAAGTGTGACCCAAGGGGGCGCTGTTGCACATTTTCTTCAACATGCATGAGTTTGAAGTCGAAAAAACAGTGTGCATTATAACAAAAACATAAATTAAACATAAGATCTCCCCCCACCCCCTCACCTTGTTATTAAATGTGAAACTGTGCCCCTGGGGTCACACTTTTCGGTAGGTCGCAGAATTCGGTGTAACGACGGGACACGCCTCTGCTTTTCGCCGACATGCCTCTCAAAGCGCAAGTGTGGTGGCGCGAGTGAAGTAGATAAATATTTTTGTGTGAGCTTTTAAATGCCGATTTTGAGTTAATGTTTTGACAAGCCGTGTTATAACAATGAAAGGTAGGTAAGGTAATATACTTGGTCCCAGTGTATCTCCATTGGCCAGGCACCATTTATCCTGTTCTAAAAAAGACTAATTGGAATACATTTATTTGTGAAGTTGAAATTGAAATCCAGCAATCTTATCATGAGTGGGATATCACCCGCATAAGATTGAAAGGTGATATGCCAAAAAGAGATTACATTCAGAACAATAGAGTCTGATGTTGTGATGTTTGTGATGATCTCTTTTTTTATGCACACGCTGATTACTGGTTACTCTACAGAGCTCTTATGCTGCAGACACCAGATATAGTCTGATGTTGTTGTCACAGATTACAAAGGTGTTGCCTTTAACAACACTTCTTGGGAGACACAAACACTAGCGTCAGCCACATGCACATCAGCCATATGTATATTTTATATGCCTGTTTCTGTTGGTGAGCCCCTTGCTCACCATAGTTGTTTTTGGTAGTTTTGCACATGCAAGCAACCAACCTCTTCCTTGAACACCAGAAGACACCCACCATCACACCATTACAGGAAGGCATATCATCACACACACACACACACACACACACACACACACACACACACACACACACACACACACACACACACACAGACACTTCTCCTGACTACTAGGAAGAGACAATCAGAAGCAGGCAATCAAGGAGGAAGAAGATGAGGGCTGTCACCATGGGAGGTAAAGAGCAAAGCGCGAGAGGAGGCGGACACAGACAGACAGACCAGGAACGCAGATAGACAGACATGCTGTTTACCAAAGAAAAACAAGTTACCAACTATTCCTCACTCTGCTTTTCCTTTTCCTAAAATATATAAACATGACCATAATATTTCGTATCCTTTCCATTCAAATTATTTTCCCTATTCTCCAGTATTTATCCTCGTTGTCTGGTTTCACTGTGTCCTAATATTATAAAAGGAAATGTCGTTCCATTGAATCAGATCTCAAGTTAATTTCAATGGTTAATTAAAAAATATATCGATACATCTATATATATATTATTATTATTGGGGGGGACATTTTAAACACATCTGAATATTTGTGGGGATGTGTCCCCCCCCAATGTATATTGGAATTACGGCCTTGGATTACGGACACAAACTCTCCATAACGTCAACAGGAGGAAGTGTCTCCCGATGAAATGTGGTGTGGTAAAAATGTGTTAATTCATGGGTGGTTGCATATGGCCTTAAATTAGTTGAATTGTGTACCTGCCGAATGTGTAATATCATTTGAATTGAAGGGGTCAATGCGGAGTGAACAAGTGCTATGTTGTTTTGTATTTTTGTGTATATGTTCTTTGTATGATTGCATATGGAAATAAATGTAAAGTAGTAAAAAAAAAAAGGGCTGCAGCCGTAGTTTGTTCAGGAAAACGTATTACCCTCCCTGTATCAATTTCATTCTTACTAAGAAGATATAATGTGGCTCAAGGTCCATCACTGCTGGTGGATTATCTAGGCCACATAATCCACCAGCAGTGATGGACCTTGAGCCACATTATATCTTCTTAGTAAGAATGAAGTTGATACAGGGAGGGCAATACGTTTTCCTGAACAAACTATGGCTGCAGCCCTTTTTTTTTTTACTACTTCACATTTATTTCCATATGCAATCATACAAAGAACAAATACACAACAATACAAAACAACATAGCACTAGTAATATGTGGTCCAATGAGGTACTAATATTAGCTTAAATATTGTGTGGTCTAAATAAGGCATAGAATACATTACAACTTGGCGCAATCAATTCATCATGTTTTCATAAATCTCCAATATAAATGTTTTAAAAGCTTCCTGCTCCTTCCATGATCCCAACAAAGGACGGCTAATGACTGAGTTGGAGATACTCAGATCATTTTAAGGTCAGCACTGTTATAATATAATGGTCGACCCGAATGAATGATCACTTTAATCATTGTCTTATTCAGCTCAGGAGCTTTGGCCTCAAACTAATTTGCTGTGCTGGCAGAGGTCAGCAACTACAAGAGCATTGGCCAACAGATGAATGCAGACCGCTGCAGTGTAAATTCTTATCAATCCATATCTCTCTCTCTCTCTCTCTCTCTCTCTCTCTCTCGGCCCAACACTTGAAAATGGCATCGACCAAATGTTTTAATCAATGCTGTTGACGCCTTAAGAAATATGGCTGTTAAACGTTCAGTGGACCTGATGTGTCAATAGGGCATTTGTCTTATTTCCAAGGGGGGGGTGCTAGTAGGAATATTTCTTTAATTAGAATTTGAGGGATCTCCGAAGACCAAGTATTTTTTTGGTAAAAAAAAATAAAAACAGCTCATGATTATCATTATGATTTTTTTTTGCATCCAGAGCTCCTGATAATATATGTGTGTTGTAATTTAAATGGATCTATTTATAATATCACACATTTTGGCATGGAAGGTCACCATCTATTCATATATATGAATGACTGTAATTATATATTAAAGCATTTAGTATTGTGTTCAACCAATTAGAATCAGTGTGGTGAAAATAATAAGTTGCTTTGGTTGGTTTGTTGTTTGAGTGTGTGTTTGTGTGTGTCTGTGTTTTGTTTCGATAAAATCGGTCTTAGAACTGAAATGGGCATCACAGTCAATGACCTCAAACTGAATGCATGGTAAAGGAAATTATGAGATTTGTGTTATTTTATTACATTGTTTAATTACATTTTTGAGAATTTGGGGGCCAAGGGACTAATGCACACATCAATAATTTCTTCCAGTATTGAACCAGAACACTGCAGCGGCAATATACGCAAAATGTGCCACATTGTAATCCCTTGGTGCAACACCGCCCTGTCAATGTAAATCCTCTAAAACTGCCTGTTTATTCCAATGAGGCTGACATTAGATTGCCACTTTATGAGAAGGATCCCTTCAGAGTAATAAAACGATTCTCTATCTTTGGCTTGATCTTGTTCTGTTTGATTCTAAACAAGTCTCGCTCAGACAGAAGCCTTGTGAGAGTTAAGTTGTCGAAGGAGTGGGAGCCAGAAAGAGGAAAGTTTGTTGTGTTAGACTCCATAACTTAGTGACATCTAAAATACTTTTTTGAGGGTGAAGGAGAGTTGAGATTGTAATGAAAATCGGGAACGTTCCCGCAACAGCGAGATTTCAAAGCGAGATTCCTACTTGAGCGAGACTTGGTTAGACACAATAACAAAAAGAAGGGGATCAATTGAGAGGTAAAGAAAGAAAGCATTCTAGGGATCTAGGGATCCTTTCCATAATGTTAGAATATTATCAGAGTCTCAGCGGCAAAAACTAAATGCCGGCTATTCAGTTTAAGTTGCCAACACACATATACCATCACATGCTCATGGCAAATGTGGTGACGCAATGCATGTTCGAAAGTAGCAACTTTGTCTACCTGACATAGATAAACAAGAGACCAGGTCAACTGATAAAGAGCAGAGCCACAGAGCCTGTATTTACAGCTTGGCAATTCCATCGCTGGTCATTGTGTGTTGACATCAAAGCGGAGAGACTGGTGGCAGTTTGCTGGTGTTCTCTGCTCTCTGAACAGAGACAAACTAAGTGTTCAAGAGCAGTGAGCCGTTGCTATACCACTTACTCTCAGAAATTATTTGTGAGTGTGTGTGTGTGTGTGCGTGCGTGTGTATGGGTGGGTGTGTTAGCTCAACGATGTCCCTCTCTAGAAATGTTGAAAGTGCTACAAACAAGTTAAACTAAATAGTTCGACAAATAAAGATGGTTCCAAAATTTGTTGTTGAAGATGGTATCTGTTAAACGCATGACAAACAAGATAGTTTCGTCACAGGCTGTTGGCTCCATCTTGACTGTGTGAACTAGGGATGGGCAAAATGATTCTTTTCCGGGAACTAGTTCTTTCAGTTCAGTTCACTATAACGATTCGTTTGTTTGATTTGTTCGTTTTGATTCATTCGTTACGTCAGATTACGTTATTTGGTGTCTGCCCCCCCCCGCGAGACGGCCGTGAGCATAATTTAAACGACTTCTAGGCTCTAACCCCCGTGAAAATCGAGAAGGTATACTCTATAGTTTAACTGAACGTCCCACCAATATTTATACCACTTGCTTACTCTCTATATTTCATTCATGGTTTTACATTTATAATTTTATTTTACTTTACATTTAATTCTTCATTATTCAGGCATTACAGAATTTTCATGGTCATAAATAAAAACTACGAACTGCAGTTTAATTTCTTTGTTTGTTCTTAAATTGACGTAGAATGGAGCAAAGACTCCTGGGATTGGGAAATGCGTTTATCCAATAAACAGATGGAGGTCAAGTCTATTTTCCAAAGTATGTAGGGGGATATATGAGTGGCCCCACGTCGAATGGTATTACCCAAGATACGTCAGACAGAGAAAGCGCGCATATTCGACGGTACCGTCTTGTCATTTGTTTACCCAGGTGCAACACCATTGCTACCTCTCATTGGCTGAATCTTTGAGAACGTTGTAGACTCAATCAATATAAGTTGCGGGGAGACGAAGCTCTGTTCGTTTGTATATTTTATTTACGTGACCATATTTTTGGTTTATGTTAAAAAAAAAAAGAATCAAAGAACCAGTTCTTCTTGTTTTGGGGAACCAGTTCTTGTCGTTCACGTTCGGGATTCGTTCGTTGTGAACGAATCGGTCGCGACCGACTCATCCCTAGTGTGAACCCAAAGTGTGGAAGGTGGTGTCTACGGTCTTTCTCCATGCATCAATGCATGGTCTGCCGAGCACCCACACATTTTAAGAGCTTTAATAATGAATGAGTTATCAGATGAAAGAACCTATAGTTATCGGGATTATAATTTATTCTCACAATAATGAAGAACATAGAGAAATATAGACATTAATGTGGAAGAACAGAGGTGTATTATTAAGAGTGGAGCATTATGAACTTGTGGAGAAGGACGATGGCTGCCATGTTTGGAAAAAGCCGTTCAAGAATGAAGTTAATTAGGTAGAGCAAAGACTGAGTGGAAAGTAAAAGGCACAAAAGAAAAACTGTAGACACTCAAATAATGTCTCCTTTTCTGCTATTATGTAGACAGAAACCTTTTCAATACTAATACTAGGTTCAATTAAGTTGTTTTAAACACAGATATGGACTGGAATATGTTATGGGTTAAGAAATTGTCAAGTTCATGAATCATAATTTCAAGGTTAAGAGTTGACAAGGTACCAAGTTCTGCATCGTGGGTTAGATCATAAGGGGAAAACTACGTAGGCACCATGACAGCATGGAGGTTGTCAATCAGCTGTAAAGAAGTCAATCCGCACGCGGTTGTCAATCAGCAGGCTTCCACTAGAGCTGGAGTGTCATGTGGTGTGTTCCCCTTGTGAAGTGTTTGCGTTAAATTAAGTATGTTGGTGGCTGTGTACATTCCGTTGCTAAAATTATTCATGACTACAACAATAATATTGTCTTACATTGATTTCCTTTATACTTTCACAATATGAATATAGTCTTTACATAGATTGTCTTCATACTTTCAGAACATGAATAGTCTTTACATAGATTGTCTTCGTACTTTAAAGGCTGTGTTGCAGGATACATTTTCCAAAGAATTTGTGCAATTTGCTTGTTTGTAATAAAGATTTAAACTGTTATCCATTGTATTTAATGTTGTTAGGTATCACAAAATGTAATGTAATATGAAAGAGTAGGTACTATTTTAGCAGTTTGCTATAGACCGCTGAAGAATGAGTCCTGCCTCCAGCCTCGGAGGCGGGACTCATTCCTCAGCGGTCTATAGCAAACCACTAAAATAGTTGGTTCCAAGTTTAAATGTCTATGGAAAATAACATGGGGGTTTTGAATGATCGTACATGACAAACTCTGTAGGTGGAGAAGGAGTAAAAGCTGCTCAGGTTTTGACCTAAACACTTTTCCCATCTAGATTCCACTTGGGTTTTGGATTGTCAGGGCTGTTAAAGTAGTTAACTATTATTAATGCTAACCGGGAGCTAGTTCTGATCGGCGCAGACTTCATACGTCATACTTGGCGGGAGTAACTCGAAACCGTTCACAACCTAACGTGATTGTCATTTCACACGTAATTTCATTGGTCTATAAATCCTACTCGATGAATCCTAAGAAGTTTGGCCTCTTTTCTCCACGACCCGACTTTTGTTTTAGACCGTGATAATAGTTGAGACATGAGATTGAGATATTAGATTGATGGTAGATTTTAGCTCATAGATATTAATAGTAATACATATATATAGCATAAATATAGTAAAATAATTGATATTGCGCCCGCCTCCTCCGTAGGCAAGCTCTGGTGCCAGTGAAGTGAAGACAAACTATGAAACATTGCCGTTGCTATGCAACCTTGACTGGGAGAGTTGTGACGTCCTAAGTCGGCGCAGATCCGCGTTAGCATAATGCTTCTTCATTATACTTAACTACTTTAACGGGCCCGACAATCCAAAACCCAAGTGGAATCTAGATGGGAAAAGTGTGTACTTCAAAACCTGAGCAGCTTTTACTTCTTCGCCACCTGCAGAGTTTGTCACGTACGATCATTCAAAACCCCCATGTTCTATTTCATGTAGGCTACGCCGTCTAGGCTTCGCCTTATGGGCTTGTCCCGTGCGCGCGCTGAAAATTCAAACTATGCACCTATCCCCACCTATAACTACCGCCCACATTTCCCACGGTATCGTGTATATAGCGCGGTGAATACCGCGCTATATACAGGGCAAAGGTTTGCCTGAGAATGGTATAACCTTGCCTGAGAATGGTATAACCTGAGAAAGGTTTGCCTGAGAATGGTTATCAACACTATTCAGAGCGCTCGTGCGCCTTCTACTTCTTCCCTCTATGCGGCGAAGTGGTGCGCCTTTCTCTAATTGGTGTGAGAGGAACCACGCTGTCCCATCTCAATGCGAGGTGGGAAGCGTGCTTTCGTTTCTGCAAAACTTATTGGAAAAAGGTTTGGCCTTCTCCACTATCAAGGTCTATGCGGCAGCCGTTTCGGCTGGCCATGCAGGCTGTGATGGTGGACCGATCTTCAGCCATCCACTGGTCAAGAGATTCTTGCGTGGGGCTAGACGGGTTAGGCCTGTTTTCACGCGTGCTTACACCACGCTGGGATCTCCCCACCGTGTTGCGCGGATTGTCCAGGGATCCTTTCGAGCCTCTTTCTCAGGCCCCCTTGGATGCCTTGTCATTTAAGACGGCACTCTTGTTGGCCTTGGTTTCTGCCAAGCGGGCCGGTGAGCTAACCGCTCTGTCTGTCAGCCCGAGTTGCTTGTTGCTAAACGAGGACAGCTCCTTTGCGTTGCTCAGACCTAATCCTAATTATTTTCGGTCGAGGGATATTGTGCTTAAGGCTTTTCACCCCCCGCCTCATTCTGATGAGGCGGAGGTGGAGTTGCATCTCCTATGCCCGGTTCGGGCGTTGGCTATGTACGTGAATCGCTCGGCCGCGTTCCGCTCCACACAACAGTTGTTTGTGTGTTATAGCGACGCTAGCAGGGGCCGCGCTCTCTCTAAGCAGCGGTTCTCTCGCTGGGTATGTGAGGGTGTTTGCTTAGCCTACTCTCGGCAGGGCTTGGCGCCACCGTTGGGCGTTAAAGCTCACTCCACACGGAGCGTGGCCGCTTCAACGGCTCTACTCAAGGGCGTTTCGGTGGAAGACATCTGCGCGGCTGCGTCTTGGTCTTCCTCCGGCCCCTTTGTCCGTTTGTACATGTTAGACATGTCCAGGGGCTCACTCTGCAACTCTGTGCTAGAGTCCGGGACCCCTTTTACGGCTTAAGAATATAGACATGTTCTTTAAAGCGGCGTGGTTGAATTTCCTCTGGCCGGCTGGCGAGTTGGACTTGATTACCAGTCTAACTCTCCCACCTTTTTTCAAATGAAAAATAGGCTAGGGAGGTTTTTCTATTGGCTCGCCAATTGTCAGGTGGCTTTGTTTGCCAGTGTGGCACTTCCGCCGTTTTTTCTTCTAAAAACGGCCGAGAGAGTCCCCTTATTGGAGAGCCGGATTCTGTGGCTCCGCCCCCGGCAGTAGCGGACCTAATGGAAACCGTGTTGCTCTGGTTTTTCTTTTCCTTTTCATGGGTTCCATGAAGCACGGATTAGAGCCGGAGTCTTTACAATACAGACTCACTTTTTTCTCCCTTGATCATTGCCTTGCTTGATCTAGGAGGAATTAGTTTTTTATTAAGCTGTTGTGTTTTACACTTCCTTGGCTTTTTTGACTGGGGTCCAGCAGGAGTACATTGATCGGGCTCCACTCGCAGCTTCACCTTAGCCCATAAGGCGAAGCCTAGACGGCGTAGCCTACATGAAATAGAACGATAGTTATGTTATTATAACTCTAGTTCTATGATTGTAGGCGTAGCCGTCTAGTTTCCCACCTGCTGTACCCTCCAAATGCTGAAAGAAAAGCGTGGAGGATGAGCGACGGTATTCACCGCGCTATATACACGATACCGTGGGAAATGTGGGCGGTGCCCACGCTGATAGGTGCGGTGCCCGCGCTGAATTTTCAGCGCGCGCACGGGACAAGCCCATAAGGTGAAGCCTAGACGGCTACGCCTACAATCATAGAACTAGAGTTATAATAACATAACTATCGTTATTTTCCATAGACAATTAAACATGGAACCAAGAGCCTCGGAGGCGGGACTTATTCTTCAGGGGTCTATTGATTCTCATTTCGTTCAGAATGCATTGCATGACATCACGTTGGGGAGACACGGACCAAAGCCGCATAGAGTGGCAAAGTCACACCCCTTCCGGTAGAGCCCATGGGACCTATGAGATCGAAAAATATGAATAGGTTTCAATAGAGAGAAAGTAATAATCTTCTGGTCCCAGTCTTTATATGCCCTGGATTACACTTATGTTGTTTGTGGATGTAAATGATAAATTTTCAGGCAAAGAAAACAAAAAAAAATTGCGAAGAGGTTTGATGATGTTAAGTTTTGTGTGAGGCCGCTTTGTGAACTACAGCTCTTCGCTGCTCTCGACGAGAATGATATACGTCACGACCCGCACTTGGAGCTCCGGTACAGACATGGCGAGCTCTCTGCTCCACTTCACCGCTTTTTTCCAAGGGGAGGATAAAAGCATCGAAAGAGGTGAAAACCATTAAGTCGGGGCATGTGGAGAGTTTCAGTTATGCCGATGGGGAGATTGTCGGTCTTGTCCATGCCAGTCACAGGGAGCGTGACGTCACATACAGACCTGTACTCTATCTCATTGGGTTTTCTCTATATTTAAATCCACAAACAACATATGTGTAATCCGGGGCATATGAAGACTGGGACCAGAAGATAATCAAATTTATGTAAATAATTTCTATGCTACTTCTGATGACATGTTTCAAACTAGCAACAGTTAGGAATGGTTCTATTTCCTGTAGGCTACGCCGTCTAGGCTTTGCCTTATGGGCTTGGCCCGTGCTCGCACGCACTGAAAATTTCAACTATGCACCAATCAACGTGGGCACCGCCCACATTTCCCACGGCACCGTGTACATAACGCGGCGCATACCACCACTCATCCTCCGTTTTCTTTCAGCATTTTACTGATCAACATGACTTGCTAGAGATCGGGCTACGGGACCCAGCGGTAAGCACGGCTCTGGCAGCAGAGGTGACCCGTCTCTTGGAGAAGGAGGCCATCACTACCGTTCCCCCCCACGAGTCACACCTAGGGTTTTACTCCTGCTACTTCGTGGTTTCCAAGAAGTAAGGGAAGAAGATACCTATTCTGGATCTTTGCATGTTACTTCCACGTCCCTGTTCGGCAGGCACACAGGAAGTTTCTCCGCTTTGCCTTTATGGGGGTGGCGTACGAGTACCAGGGCCTTCCATTCGGCTACTCCCTGGCCCCACGCTCCTTCTCAAAGTGTGTGGAGATGGCGTTGGGACCGCTCAGGCGTTAGGGAAGAGGGTTCTCTTCTACCTCGACGACCTACTTATTCTGAGCAACTCAGAGGAGGCTTCGAGAAGGGACACCATGATGGTGATAAACCATCTCTCTTTCCTGGGTTTTTCCATCAACTGGGAAAAGAGCTCCCCGCTCCCCAGCCGGCAGATAGTCTACTTGGGCATTTGCCTAGACTCAGCCACCATGAAAGCGATGCTCTCGCCTCCTCGACGAGACGCCATCCTGTTGGTACTATCACTTTGCGTTCGCAGAAATGTGACCGCACTGTCCACCATGCGCCTGTCAGGGCTGATGGCAGCCGCCCATCCCGTGGTTCCCCTGGGTCTGCTCTTTATGCGCAGACTCCAGCGGTGGTTTGCTCGCCAACGGTTGGACCCCAAGCGACACCAGCTCAGGGTGCTCATCGTACCCCGTTCGGTTTCTCAGGGGTGTTCCCCTGGGCAGAGTGACATCCTACGTAGTGGTCTTCACGGACGCCTCGTTGACGGGTTGGGGGGGAACGTGCCTCTCTCACTCGGTCGGAGGCGAGTAGCTTCCAACACATAAATGTGTTGGAACTCGACGCTGTGAGGAAAGTGCTGTTGCATTTCTTTCACCTGGTACATGGCTGCCACGTTCTGATCAGGACAGACAGGGGGGAATGCGCTCCTCTGCTCTCCACCGAAAGGCGGTAGAGCTCTAACTTTGGGCTCATCAGTATCTCCTCAGTCTGAGAGCCCTGCGTATCGCGAGCGCCCAGAACTTCAGGGCGAACCTCATGTCTTGCGGCGGTCCCCGCCAAAACGAGTGGCGGTTACATCCCGACATTGTCAGATTGATCTGGCAGAGGTTTGGGACAGCTCTGGTGGACCTGTTCGCGTCCAGGGACAACACACACTGCAGGTGGTGGTTCTCTCTCAACCCTCGGGATCTTGGATGCGTTGGCACACACACCTTAGCCGCGGTTTCTCTTGTATGTGTTTCCCCCGCTCCAGCTGATCCTTCCTCTTCTGGAACGGGTCAGACAGGAGAGACATTATAGAGGCTCCGGAGCACCGCTCAGCTCTGTGGTTTCCAGAGCTAGCGACGCTCTCACAGATGGCTCCGTGACCGGTGCTGTTCATATCGGATGCGCTTTCACAGGCCCACGGGACAGTGCCCCACCCGCCCGATGTATCGGGACGGCTGTTGGATTGGCTCCTGAGAGGTTGATCCTGCAGGGCAAAGGTTTGCCTGAAGCAGTTATCAACACTATTTAGAGTGCTTGTGCACCTTCTACTTCTTCCCTACTTTGCCCCTCTTCCCCCGAAGTGGGGCGTTTTCTCTAATTGGTGTGACAGGAACCATGCTGTCCAATCTCAATGCGAGGTGGGAAGCGTGCTTGCGTTTCTGCAGTACTTACTGGAAAAAGGTTTTGCCTTCTCCACAATCAAGGTCGATGCGGCAGCCGTTTCAGCTGGCCATGCAGGCCGTGATGGAAGACCGATCTTCAGCCATCCACTGGTCAAGAGATTCTTTCGTGGGACTAGCCTCTGTCTCAGGCCCATTTGGATGCCCTGTCCTTTAAGATGGCACTTTTATTGGCTTTGGTTTCTGCCAAGCGGGCCGTTGAGTTGACCGCTCTGTCTGTCAGCCCGAGCTGCTTGTTGCTTAACGAGGACAGCTCCTTCGCGCTGCTCAGACCTTATCCTGCGTTCCTCCCAAAGAACATTAACAGTTCTTTCCGGTCAAGAGATATTGTGCTTAAGGCTTTTCTCCCCCCGCCTCATTCTAGTGAGGCGGAGGCGGATTTGCATCTCCAGTGCCCGGTGCGGGCGCTGGCTATGTATGTGAAACGCTCGGCCGCGTTCCGCTCCACACAACAGTCATTTGTGTGTTATAGCGACGCTGGCAGGGGCCGCGCTCTCTCTAAACTGCTTAGCCTATTCTCGGCAGGGCTTAGCACCACGGTTGGGCATTAAAGCTCACTCGACACGGGGCGTGGCTGCTTTAACGGCTCTACTCAGAGGCGTTTTGGTGGAAGACATCTTCGTCTTCCCCCAGCCCCTTTGTCCGTTTCTACATGTTAGACATGTCCAGGGTCTCATTCGGGGCCCATTCTACGGTGTTAATATTCTCTTGCCGGCTGGCGAGTTGGATTTGACTGCCAGTGTTTCTCTCCCACCGTTTTTCAAATGGAAAACGGACTAGAGGGGTTCCTATTGGCTCGCCAGTTGACAAGTTGGATTTGTCTGCCAGTATAGCTGTAACTGCCGCACATTGGCAGTTAGTTTAATTTGTTAACCTCCCGTTTTTTGGTTCCTACTGTTTATAATGGCATTGGGGCGGATCAAATTGCCGACGGCATAGGTTTCCGATCCCACACTTTAAGTGACGTACATTGCCAAACAGCGCGAAAGAAGCAGCACCCTTTTTATAAACTAGAAGTTAAAGTAAAGCTAAAAGCACTTAAAAAATAAGAAAACGCCACAAAAGGACAAGAAAGAAGATTCCCTCCCTAAGTAGTTTAGCAGTGGAAAAGGTTTGTTTACCTTTTATTGGTTTATATGAAGAATGTGCCCGAACGTATTCTGCTGGTTTTATGTTTCATTCCGTGACATGGTGGATAGTGATTTGCATACAATGTAAGTTCGTGAATATGTTTATGTAAGTTAACTTTGTAAATGTCGAAGTTGATGTTGAGCTGCGGGCTGTGTGTGAGTATTTTTGGTGTAATCTAGCACCTGTTGTGCTGCTGTAAAAAACGAAGATTTGCATATTGTTAATTGTGTTTACTTATTTGAATTATTTTTCTCTTTAAACCCAGTTCTCACAGGTTGGTTCGAAAGGAAAATAAAACCCTGTATTTAACATGTGTTTTCGAGCGCACCAATGTAGGTAATCCATTCCAGTTTTTTTCAGCTTTTCCCCCCAAATCCGGTCCACGTTGTTCAGCACACCTAGCGCACACTGTGTGTGTGGTAATTTGACTATTTTCTACTCAGGTTTTGTGTATGTTGCTTTTATATATAATGTTATATTGTTTACAATATTGTTTACACTCTTGTTGTTCGAGAACAGAGCACTGATGCCAATTCAGTGTGTGTGTGGTAATTTGACTATTTATTATTTTGTCTATTTTGTGTTTATTTAACCCTGAATAAACAGGTCAGCTTCTCATTACCAACTATTGTGGATTATTCAAACTAACCTAATTAAGTTGGCTAGTTGTTCTAAAGAGTAAAACTCTTTTCAACATGAGTAGTACAACAAAATAAGTAAATATCTTTAATCTTTAATACATGCTTGGATCGGCCGGTATCGGTATCGGACGATGCTAAAAGCTACAATATCGGTATCGGATCGGAAGTGCAAAAAGCTGGATCGGGACATCCCTATCTTCTACCACCGTAATGCAGCATTGCAAGAAGAGCAAGCCCACAGGACGGTTAAGGTGCCCTTAACGCAAACTTTGCTGTAACTAAAATACCTTTAAGTGTTTTGCACAAGAGACTGGGATCATTTCTGCATCTTTCATAACAGTTGATTTAAACCAACGGACTTTAAGTGCACAAGAGACTGAAACTTTATTTTCATTTTCATATAACAAGTTGATGTTTACTTACCCTTTCTTATTTAATTTAATTGAAATGCATTGATACTTACATTGTGTTGATATTGAGATTGTGTATGTTGGTGGTTACACTGTAAACATTCTGTTAAACATATAAAACTAAATTAAGAGACAACTGTATTACTGTGAATTTAAAGGTGCATTGCTGTCACTTAGCAAGTGTTTAATGTTTCTACAGCTTACCTTTGCAAGAGGCAATATCTTTGTTTACTTTCACTCAGAGTGATTAGGTTAAATACAGCTGCAAACAAATACCTCAAAAATATATTTTAAGCTACCCTTAAAGGTTGCGTAGGTGATTCGCTTTTTTGGCCATTTTTGCAAAATTACTTGAAATCCTTATCATAACCCGCTTACAGCCACTGAGTTAGAAGTACTGACATGAAAATTAAACTTGTCAATCATCTGTGGAACGGGCAGGCCTCGAAAAACTCCAGCCAATCATTTCCATTGCCACCGAGTTTCATTGGACAGTAAGTACGTCAATCAAACGGTCGTACTGCACTCCCCCTCCCCCCTCCCCCGCGCCCCGCGCGCGACCCCTTCGTGCAGTACTCGTGACCCAGAGCAAGCTCCTGTTTGTTGTTATCCTGCGGTATCTACTGGAACTAGTTAATCCACATTTGGACCTAGCAGTAGAAGACAATTTCCATGGCAGACAAGACGCCACCATCCCCACCACCACCACCAGCAAAGAGAAGGAAAACTCTTTTTCAGAGAGTAATTGATAATAAAAACGCTGAAAGAGAAAAACTGAAATCAAGAATAATCCTAGGCGCTGCTTTTGAACGTTTGCGGCAACTGAAGGACGAGAAGGGTCTAAAAACCGATGCTTGTGTGGCGGTTGACCTAGTTTCAAAGTACCGTTTATACTCGGTAATACCGGTGTTGAGACGAGTGTATTACTCGGTGTGAAAATGTCCACACCGCGGCAACCCTAGTGAAAACCAGGACTTCCAATACAATTATATGAAACAAACATACATTTTCTAAAAATAGTAATGATTTATGTGACCGTTTAATGTTTATAACATCTGGTGCAACCATAGCCGTGAGAACGTATTCTCAGCAGGGGGTGCTGGGAAAAAAAACCCGGCCTGCACTAGACTCGCAACTCGTCACATTGATAAAAAAAGATATAAGCGCAGCTCAATTACACCAGTGCATGCGCGCACAGTTGAAAATCGATCGTTGTGTTCACTTCCTTCACACCATGGTTCACATCCAGCTGCTCACAGAACAAGTTTAGCGCACCACCACTACCCTCACACTTTTTCATGTAACCTTTTTTCAGCACTAGGACATATGAGCATTAAATAAATGCTGCGTCTCAACATGCCTTGGACAGCAGCGAGGATGACTCGCTTTGCCACGGGCCGAAACAGTTCGGAGCGACCACAGCCAGAGCGAACACAGCGGGGCAGAGGAGTGTCAGGAAGTCTTTGGTGTACACATCAGTACGGCCTATTTGCACTACTGTTTAGTGGCAATGCAGTGTTTTATTCTATGCCTTTTTATTTTCGTATATTATTTCAATTAATACAATTTATTTATTCATGAAATCAAGATCTGGTCTTCAAATCTTTTTTCCAAATATAGGTCGTATTACAATGGGGTTTGTGTTTATATTCGGACCAATACGGTACAGCGGACGCTCACATGACGTTAAGCATTTCCTGGTGCATAATGTGACGCTTCAGAACCTAAAATCCCGTTTCTCCCCGTTGATACGACAACACATAACCGGCGTTTTCAGAAATCTCCACTTTGGCCGGAGTTTTTAGAAATGATCGTTTTCTGTGATAAGACAGGGCCTCGGACAGGGGGTGTTGCAGCACCCCCAAAACCCCTACTTCCCGCGGTACTGGGTGCAATTTACAGCTGAATGTAGTGCCATGTTGTTAAACGAAAACCTACGCTAGCCTGGCTCGCTCTCGCGCATCTCTGTTCGCGCTCGTGCATGATTGCGCGTCCAGGTACTTGGAATGGGTGGAGTCAGAGTCAGCGTTGAAGGAGAGGGGGTAGGACCATTTGAGTTGTGTATTTTCAAAATCTGCTGGCGTTTCGCAAATCCTGTACCCAACCTTTAACTTAACTTTACTTCTGGGTTAATTACTAAGTTAACGATAATATTGAATTCAAACCAAACTAAAGTAATCAAGTAAAATGTCAGAGTTTGAGCTAACCCCTGAGAGTGACGAAGTCATTGACGATGAAATGAAGCAGCATTGCACAGAAGCACAACCACAAACGACCGAAGGCACTGAAGCTGATAACCCCACTACCTCACAAGAGCCACAGGGAGGCCAAAGAGTTCGTAAATTGACGGAAAAGGGCGAAGAACTGCACAATGAGCAAGCAAGAAAGGTTGCACACTGTATCAGCCTGAGCTATGAGAACTGGAAGACTATCATTAAGGACGCCAAAGGTACGCCGAGTGGTCAATGCCCAAACTATCTGCTGCATGAACACATCACTAAGGTCAGCAATGCTTCAAAGAATCTACATGATGATTATGAAGAGTGTTGCATATTCTGGAAGAAAGTTGTCCAATCCCGGGTTGCTTTACTTTAACTCACTTTATTCGTTATAAAGTCGGCATGTTTCGGTATGGTAAATGGAGACTACGGAGGGAATTGTATCTAACACGTGTGAGAGGAAAATACCGTGATCTACTTCAAGCCCCCCGGGCTTAGGCCCGGGTGGCTTTCTGCGCCGTCTACCTATTGATCTCTCCCTATGGAGTTCGAAATCACCCGCTAGAGAGGACGTCAAGTGGGCGTGGCCTAGTGGGCGTGGCCGGGGTGACGTAATGGCTTCGGCTTCTTCACCCAACTAAAGGTGATGCCTTCTGTGGTGGAGCAACCTTCAATAAGGTCTTGCTCCCCTTGTGGCTATGTGAGGGTAATGCAGCTTCTTAAAATACTTAACAAGAGCTAAGACACATCAACATTCCAGACCAAGACAAGCGTCGCAGAGTAGAAGTAGTAACGAAGAGGATAATTTAAACTACAAGAGGATATCTAAAAAGTGAAAAGGGTGAATGTCAAGTGGATGAAGCACAATGTGTTAAAGAAACAGGATCTGTGAGCAAGTCTGCAGCCGCAGATAAGATAAGCATTAAATCTCACCGCAGCAAGTCCTCCAAGTTCTCTGTCCAATGCAGCTCAAAAAACACGCCCAGACATTCAAGTCAGTCTTCTTCAAACAGGCATTATGCTGCTGCCGAAGCTGCTGCCAATGAAGCCGAATTGCAAGTTCTGCTCGAAAAATAACAACATATCGAAGAACTTGAAAAACTCGAAGCTGAAGACTCAGAGAGGAAGAAGGTTCTAGAGGCCAAGCGCAGGCAAATAGAGCAAATGGATACAATAAAGAAGCTAAAGGCTGCCAAGGCACGACTGCAAGTATATGAGCAGAATGAAGGCTCAGATGAAGAAATCGACGCGCTGCTCCATCAACATGTCCCCTTGAAGGAGGTCAAACAGGAAAGTAACCTGTCAAAGTCTCACCCTCAACCACAAGCTATGCCACTTCTGAACCATGAAGATACTACAGAAGCCCTCATGAAAGTAACCTGTCAAAGTCTCACCCTCAACCACAAGCTATGCCACTTCTGAACCATGAAGATACTACAGAAGCCCTCATGAAAGTGTTCGCAGACTCCATCGTCTTCCTATACCTGAACCATCAACGTTCAACGGCGATCCACTCAGGTTCAACGATTGGAAGGTTTCATTTAAGACGCTGATTGACCGGAAAAACATACCGGGTGAAGAGAAGATTAGTACCTGCGAAGGTATGTGGCTGGAGTTGCGAAAAGGGCCATAGAGAGTAATTTCCTTCTAGGCACAGAGTCCGCCTAACACGCAGCTTGGACTATCCTAGAAGAGAGATATGGCAATCCATTCCTCATCGCCAAAGCCTTCAGAGACAAGCTTGATTCATGGCCCAAGATAAGCTCCAAAGGAAGCTCAGAACTCCGAGAACTTCCTCCGCAGCTGTGAAGCCGCCATGTCTCAGATGGATGGTCTTGAGATACTCAATGACTGCAACGAGAATCAGAAAATGCTTGCTAAACTTCCAGACTGGCTGAGCTCAAGATGGAATAGAAAGGTTATGGAAGAACATAGTCGCAGGTTCCCAAGCTTCAGCCAGTTTGTCAATGTTGTAAATGTCTAAGTTGATGTTGAGCTGCGGGCTGTGTGTGAGTATTTTTGGTGGAATGTAGCACCTGTTGTGCTGCTGTAAAAAACGAAAATTTGCATATTGTTAATTGTATTTACTTATTTGATTTATTTTTATCTTTAAACCCAGTTCTCATGGGTCGGTTCGAAAGGAAAATAAAACCCTGTATTAAACAAAGACCTCTGGCTTCGTGTGACACTACTTGGGAGCTACAATAGCACTCCCGCCGTTTTTTCAAATGAGAAACGGACAAGAGAAGTTCCTTATTGGAGAGTTGGACTCCATAGCTCTGCCCCCGGTGGTAGTGGACCTAATGGAAACCGTATTACCCTGTTTTTCTTTTTCTTTTCATGGATTCTATGAAGCACGGATTGGAGCCAGAGTTTTTACAGACTCACTTTTGTCTCTTGATCATCGCCTTGCTTGATGGAGGAATTCGTTTTTTATTAAGCTGTTGTTTTTTGCACATGCTCTGCTTTTTTGAGTCTGATGTGCCCCGGTGACTTTAAGGTTGGGTACGCGATTTGCGAAACGCCAGCAGATTTTGAAAATACACAACTCAAATGGTCCTACCCCCTCTCCTTCAACGCTGACTCTGACTCCACCCATTCCAAGTACCTGGACGCGCAATCATGCACGAGCGCGAACAGAGATGCGCGAGAGCGAGCCAGGCTAGCGTAGGTTTTCGTTTAACAACATGGCACTACATTCAGCTGTAAATTGCACCCAGTACCGCGGGAAGTAGGGGTGCTGGGGGTGCTGCAACACCCCCTGTCCGAGGCCCTGTCTTATCACAGAAAACGATCATTTCTAAAAACTCTGGCCAAAGTGGAGATTTCTGAAAACGCAGGTTATGTGTTGTCGTATCAACGGGGAGACCGGGATTTTAGGTTCTGAAGCGTCACATTATGCACCAGGAAATGCTTAACGTCATGTGAGCGTCCGCTGTACCGTATTGGTCTGAATATAAACACAAACCCCATTGTAATACGACCTATATTTGGAAAAAAGATTTGAAGACCAGATCTTGATTTCATGAATAAATCAATTGTATTAATTGAAATAATATACGAAAACAAAAAGGCATAGAATAAAACACTGCATTGCCACTAAACAGTAGTGCAAATAGGCCGTACTGATGTGTACACCAAAGACTTCCTGACACTCCTCTGCCCCGCTGTGTTCGCTCTGGCTGTGGTCGCTCCGAACTGTTTCGGCCCGTGGCAAAGCGAGTCATCCTCGCTGCTGTCCAAGGCATGTTGAGACGCAGCATTTATTTAATGCTCATATGTCCTAGTGCTGAAAAAAGGTTATGTGAAAAAGTGTGAGGGTAGCGGTGGTGCGCTAAACTTGTTCTGTGAGCAGCTGGATGTGAACCATGGTGTGAAGGAAGTGAACACAACGATCGATTTTCAACTGTGCGCGCATGCACTGGTGTAATTGAGCTGCGCTGCTATATATCTTTTTTTATCAATGTGACGAGTTGCGAGTCTAGTGCAGGCCGGGTTTTTTTTCCCAGCACCCCCTGCTGAGAATACGTTCTCGCGGCTATGGTTGCACCAGATGTTATAAACATTAAACGGTCACATAAATCATTACTATTTTTAGAAAATGTATGTTTGTTTCATATAATTGTATTGGAAGTCCTGGTTTTCACTAGGGTTGCCGCGGTGTGGACATTTTCACACCGAGTAATACACTCGTCTCCACACCGGTATTACCGAGTATAAACGGTATAAACTTTGAAACTAGGTCAACCGCCACACAAGCATCGGTTTTTAGACCCTTCTCATCCTTCAGTTGCCGCAAACGATCAAAAGCAGCGCCTAGGATTATTCTTGATTTCAGTTTTTCTCTTTCAGCGTTTTTATTATCAATTACTCTCTGAAAAAGAGTTTTCCTTCTCTTTGCTGGTGGTGGTGGTGGTGGTGGTGGTGGTGGTGGGGATGGTGGCGTCTTGTCTGCCATGGAAATTGTCTTCTACTGCTAGGTCCAAATGTGGATTAACTAGTTCCAGTAGATACCGCAGGATAACAACAAACAGGAGCTTGCTCTGGGTCACGAGCTCTGGGTCACGAGTACTGCACGAAGGGGTCGCGCGCGGGGGAGGGGGGGAGGGGGAGTGCAGTACGACCATTTGATTGACGTACTTACTGTCCAATGAAACTCGGTGGCAATAGAAATGATTGGCTGGAGTTTTTCGAGCCCTGCCCGTTCCACAGATGATTGACAAGTTTAATTTTCATGTCAGTACTTCTAACTCAGTGGCTGTAAGCGGGTTATGATAAGGATTTCAAGTAATTTTGCAAAAATGGCCAAAAAAGCGAATCACCTACGCAACCTTTAATTTTTTTGACGGGGGTCCAGCGGGAGTACATTGATTGTGCTCCGCTCGCAGCTTTGCCTTAGCCCATAAGGCGAAGCCTAGACTGCGTTGCCTACATGAAATAGAACGATAGTTATGATATTATAACTCTAGTTCTATGATTGTAGTCGTAGCCATCTAGTTTCCCACCTGCGGTACCCTCCAAATGCTGAAGGCATAGCGTGGAGGATGAGCGGCTGTATGCGTGGCGTTATATACACGGTGCCTTGGGAAATGTGGGCGGTGCCCACATTTGATTGGTGCATCGTTGATTGGTGCATCGTTGAAATTTCCAGTGCACACGCGCACGGGACAAGCCCATAAGGCGAAGCCTAGACGGCTATGCCTACAATCATAGAACTAGAGTGATAAAATCATAACTATCGTTTCTTCTCCACATAATGGACAACATCATATACGTTTTCATGATTTTGTAGACAAGGTAAAGAGTACAAACATGGCCACTTTGCCAATTCCGCTCAAGCCAAGACAGACCAACGGTTTACCTGGGTAAATTAGAACATTTACCATTGGAGCTAACACCATCGATAGCTGCAACCCTGCTAGCGATTCTCCCACCAGGTCGGACATGCCTCCGAATAATACTTACGATACGTGTAAGGAAGTGTGCAAAGAGGTGTCAGAGTCCTGCGCTGCATAAATGAAAGTTTCGATGCCTTTGAGGCCAAGTTTCAGTCACTCGCAGCTGCGCAGGCGGAACTGCAAGCACGTGTGGCTAACCAGGAGCAAGCTTCTAGCGAACTTGAAGTCTGCATGATAGCGCTTGAAGCTAAATGCACTGAGCTGGCGGGACGCAACACTCAGCTTCATACCAAGGTGCTTGACCTGGAGGCCCGCTCTCGAGAGGCACAACATCAAAATTGTGGGGATACAAGAGGGTGAGGAGGAAGGTAGACCCACTGAATTTGTCTCCAGATGAATCCCCAAACTGCTCGGTGAGGAATACTTTCCGCATCCAGTCAAAATCGACCGGGCGCACCGCTCCCTCCAGCCAAAGCCGGCCACCGGCGCCAGACCGAGTACCATCCTGGCTCACATCCATCACTTTCAAGAGAAGGAGTTGATTCTTCGCCTCGGCAGACAACAGTCCATGGAGTACAAGGGAGGCAAGGTCCTTATCTTCCCAGATTACACCAGCGAGGTCATGGCTCAGCACCGTGCCTTCAGAGAAGTGTAACAGGCCCCGCGCGACAAAGGAATAAGACACACGCTGCGATACCCGGCCGGGCTCTATGTTTAACCCCGAGACGGCGCAGCGCCCAAGATCCTCGCAGACCCGAAGGAGGTGGCGAAGTCCCTGGAAAGGAATAATGTACGAGAAGGGGATTAGATCCTTAACTGACATTCTTCATTTAACTCACGGTTGCGCCGAGGTGAGGGAACTATTTGTTCAAAGGGTCATTTCAGGACCCAACAGAAATTAATGATGCATTCAAACAGTTTTACACACATTTGTACACATCAGAACCACCAGTGAATCTGAGTGACATTGATGATTTTTTGTCCATGATTGAACTGCCCAAACTCGGCCAAGAAGATCACAATAGTCTTGATCTGCCCTGTGCACAAAAATAAATTGAAAAAGCTCTGGGCTCATTACAAGCAAACAAATCTCCAGGAGAAGATCGGTTTCCTCCAGAATTTGACAGTGAATTTAAGGATTTACTCCTCCCACTCCTCATGGATGTCATCAACTTGGCCTCTAAGAATCAAACATTCCCTGAATCATTATCCACAGCCATAATTACGGTAATTTACAAAAACAAATAGAGATCCATCGAAATGCTCTTCATATCGGCCAATTTCCTTGTTTAATGCCGATTATAAATTAATTTCCAAGGCCCTGGCTAACAGAATTAGCCAATACCTGCCACAATTATTAAATCCAGAACAGTGTGGCTTTATTTCAAAGTGCTCCTCAGCTAATAACCTATGTAGGCTCTTTAATATTATTCATTTAACAAAATCCGAGACGGAGCTCAGTATAGCTGTGGCTTTAGATGCTGAAAAAGCCTTTGATAGGTTAGAAAGGCTATATTTATTTAAAGTGTTGGCCAAGTTTGATCTCGGCCAATTATTTATTAGTTGGGTTCAAACTCTATACTGTCATGTACTGAATTACCATGCAGCAATGTGGGAACGTATTATTTGTTGTACTCAGGAATGTGTTGATGTGACGCACCGGAAGACTATGAGGCAGTTGAAAAGTAAACAAGTAAAGAGGACACACATGGTTGAAACGGTCTCGGAGTGATTGATTTAATTCGCTGTTAAGTTCATAGGTTTAATCCTGAAAGTAAGTTAACAGTATAGATGTAACATTGGCGACGAGGATAGCGACTACGCGTGGAAAAAGAAAAGAGGATGGATAAAAGTGGAAAACTTTTATTGTTCGACTGCTTCTCGGATCCAGCAACGCTAGGTCGGCGATGGACGAGATGGCTAACGTCCTTCGAACTCTATGCCGACGGAAAGGGACTCATTGTCGGCGAAGATACACCTGCAGCGACCTTACAACGAAGGAGGGCATTACTTTTGCACCATGCCGGACCAGATGTCCAGGACATTTTCTTGACTTTACCTGATACAGGGGAACCAGCGGATTATGGACGCGCAGTGTTAGCTCTGGACGACTACTTTGTGCCCAGGGTAAATGTTACATTTGCGCGGCAAGAGTTTCACGCAGTTACACAGCAGCATGCAGAGACTGTGCAGCAATTTGTGACGAGACTCAGGCAAGCGGGAAGGGACTGTGCATTTGGGGCGGACACGGACAACCAGATACGAGATGCGGTGATGGCGAGGTGCTCATCGACCTACGTGCGACGAAGGCTGCTCGAGGAAGGTAACGGTCTCACTCTCGTACGTGCCTTGGAGGTGGCAATGCTGTGTGAGCGGGTGGAGCAACAAATGTCTCCGTCGCATGAGGGAGCTGCAACGGGAAAGACTGAGACGGTGAATCACATAGGGCAAAAACGCGGGAGCGAAATTTTCAAAAAAAAACAAAGCCAGCAAACAAGTAAGTTGGAGCAACGTTGCTACAGATGTGGCAACACGGGTCACTTTGGCAAGGACTCTAGTTGTCCCGCTAGGGGAAAAAAGTGCCATAAATATGACGGGAAAGACCACTTTTCAAAAGTGTGTAAATCTAAAAAACAAACAGTTAATAACGTTACAGAACAAGCCGAATACGCCTTTGTGGTTAAGGATGGCTCAGCACAGAACAGCTTGGATATGTGCCTGGGAGGGGTACATCTGAACATGTTGATTGACTCTGGGGCTACATGTAACGTAGTGGACGAGGGCACATGGGAAAAGTTAAAGAAGCAGAAAATCCAGTGCCAGTCTTATGTGGTGGGGTCAGAGAGGAAACTATACGCATACTCCTCCAACCAGCCACTACCCGTAAAGGGGGCTTTTAAATGTGAGGTAACGGTCGGAAACGCTAGCGAGCAAGTCGAATTCACAGTCATTCAGGGACATGGGGAGTCACTGTTAGGCAGGGACACCGCCGCGAAATTGGGAGTATTGCGAATTGGCACAGACATAGCTACAGTGCAAGACCTGAAACAGTCCATGCGATCACAGTATCCAGACGTTTTCCAGGGTGTAGGAAAGCTGAACACCAAACAAATCAGTCTTTACATCAACCCCGACATCCAGCCGGTAGCTCAGCCCTTACGGCGGATACCGTTTAACCTGAGGGGACCTGTGGAAAACAAAATTAAAGAGCTGTTAAATATGGACATTATAGAAGAGGTCAGGGGACCGACCCCGTGGGTCAACCCAGTTGTCATTGTGCCGAAAGCAAACTCAGAGATAAGACTGTGCTTAGACATGCGTCAGGCCAACCAAGCCATCATACGGGAGCGGTATCCCATTCCAACAGTGGATGAAATCCTGCAGGGAATGAATGGATCCAAAGTCTTCAGCAAACTGGACCTGAAATGGGGCTACCACCAGTTAGAACTAACCCCAGCCTCCCGTCAGATCACAACATTCGCCATACACAACGGAGTATACAGATACAAGCGGCTGATCTTTGGCGTGTCTTCGGCCAGCGAGCAATATCAACACAAAATCGCCTCGGCACTCGCTGGAATAGAGGGTGTCGAAAACATCTCGGACGATATCGTTGTTCACGCTGCGGATCCAGAGACACATCATCAGCGTTTGCATGCTGTCATGGAGCGACTACAACAGTGTGGACTTACCTTGAATGGAGACAAGTGTGAGTTCAACATGGATCGTTTGGTCTTCATGGGAATACTGCTGACAGACAAGGGCATCGGACCGACTGCAGAGAGAGTCAGAGCGATAGCTGAAGCCAGAGAGCCTGAAAGTGCGTCGGAAGTGAGAAGTTTCCTTGGTCTGGTGAGCTATAGCAGCAGATTCATTCCAGACTTTGCAACGGTGTCAGAACCTCTACGACGTCTGATCAAAAAGGACACGGAGTTCGTGTTCGGCGAAGAACAGAGAAAAGCGTTCAGTGAGCTGAAAGGGGCACTGGCAAAGGCTGGAACTCTGGCATTCTTCGACAAAGACGCACCTACACAAGTCATCGCAGATGCGAGCCCTGTTGGCCTCGGTGCTGTGCTTGTGCAGAGTCAACTAGGCGAGAGGGTTCCGATATACTACGTCAGTCGGAGCTTGAGTGACTGTGAAAAAAGGTACTCTCAAACGGAGAAGGAGGCCTTAGCTCTTGTGTGGGCTTGTGAACGGTTGCACCCTTATGTGTACGGCCGACAGTTTGAGCTTGTGACTGATCATAAGCCGCTGGAGGCAATCTACAGCCCGCGCTCAAAACCCTGTGCCCGGGTGGAGAGATGGGTCTTGCGGCTACAACCATACAACTTCAAGGTGGTGCATGTGGCTGGCAAGAAAAACATTGCGGACTCACTGTCGAGGCTGATGGGGGAAACAGCCCTCAAGGGAAAACACGCACACGAAGCGGAGGAATATGTGCGGTTTGTTGCGGTGAATGCCACCCCCAGGGCACTGACAGCGAGAGAGGTGGAAGAAGCCTCAAAAACCGACCCGGAGCTGAACGAGGTTAGAGAGGCCATAAAGACAGGACACTTTGAGAAATGTTTTCCATATGCACCTACTGCAGCTGAACTGTGCGTAATAGGATACATAGTTCTGAGGGGGACGCGCATTGTGCTTCCCAGCACTCTACGCTCAAGAGCGCTTACGCTGGCGCATGAAGGACATTTGGGCATAGTGGGCACAAAACAGCATCTCAGAACTAAAGTGTGGTGGCCAGGGATGGATAGGGCGGCGGAGAAATATTGCAAATCATGCCACGGGTGTCAGATCACGTCACGCCCAGACGCACCCGAACCACTCAGACCAACTACACTTCCCGAAGGGCCATGGCAGGCTCTAGCTGTTGATTTACTCGGGCCCTTACCATCAAAACATTCGATTCTAGTCGCAGTGGACTATTACAGCAGGTATTATGAATATGAAGTTCTTACCTCTACGACAACTGACAAAGTCATCGACAGCCTCGAGAACATGTTCAGCCGACACGGACTTCCAATGACACTAAGATCTGACAACGGGCCACAGTTCAAGTCCGACGAGTTTCGTGAATACTGTGCAGAGAAAGGAATTGTACATCTCAAAACAACACCAAAATGGGCCCAAGCAAACGGCGAAGTCGAGCGCCAGAACAGCTCGCTCATGAAACGAATCAGAATCGCGCAATCTGCCGGATTGGAATGGCAGAAAGAACTCAGGCGATACGTCACAGTGTATCGGGGAATTGCGCACAACACCACAGGAAAAAGTCCAGCCGAACTCTTATTCAACAGAAAGATGAGAGGGAAGCTGCCTGAGATTACACCAACATTCATGGACTTTGAACTGCAAGACCGAGATGGAGAACAAAAAGGACAGTACAAACTTTACGCAGACGATCGGAGAAAAGCGGAGCACTCTGATGTGGCTGTGGGAGACACAGTGCTGCTAAAACAAGAAAAGGTGGACAAAGTCAGCACAAACTTCAACAAAACACCACACACAGTAATCCACAAACACGGCAACCAAGTGACTGTAGAATCCCCGGAGGGAGCTCAATACAGCCGGAACACAACTTACGTGAAAAAGTACATCACAAGCCAGCACGAACGGGAAGACGCGAGCGCACCAGACTACCCAGCGCAACAGCAGGCCATGAACTCTCACGACGGTCCAGCTGTGCCAGCTGTGCCCGACGGACATGCTACACCTGTCTCGAGACCTCAGAGGCAAAGGAAGCCTCCCGAGAGACTGAAAGACTTTGTGACGATTTAATACAGTGGCAATGAGTTAATTAATTTGCTTATATGGAAATACAGTTGACCGTTCTTGTTAACTGAGGTGTTTGCAGTTTTAAATAGATACCTTGGTGAATAGTTAATGCAATGGTTAATGGGAAAATTCGAAGAATAAGAAATCATTTTCAGATAAAGGTTCATTTACATAAGTTACAATGTGAAGTTTTTCTAGAGATGAGTTGATTAATAGCAGAGCTACGAGTTTTAATTACAACAGGTATTGATTTGGGTTTCTGATGACATTAAGTTCTGATCCAAGTAAAAGGGGGATGTCATGTACTGAATTACCATGCAGCAATGTGGGAACGTATTATTTGTTGTGCTCAGGAATGTGTTGATGTGACGCACCGGAAGACTATGAGGCAGTTGAAAAGTAAACAAGTAAAGAGGACACGCATGGTTGAAACGGTCTCGGAGTGATTGATTTAATTCGCTGTTAAGTTCATAGGTTTAATCCTGAAAGTAAGTTAACAGTATAGATGTAACATATACCATAAACCCCAGGCAAGAATCAGCACAAATGGACAGATTTCATCTACATTCCCTTTAGGTAGATCAAATCGACATGGATGCCCTCTGTCTCCAGGGCTGCATCCGAATACTCGTACTTGCATACTATATAGTATGCATTTTGTAGTATGCGAAAAATCTAGCGCGTCCGAATACTGTAGTATGCATTCTGTAGTACGGAAGTCATTTCCGAATGCATACTACCGCCAAAGTGAACCACGGACCACACTACGCTATCCCACAATGCAACCGGAGTCTGGTAACAAACGAAGAAGAGCTGACCCGACACCACCAACAGCGGCTTTTTATTCGTGTGTGTGTGTGTTCAATAAAAAAGGAAAAATTAACTTCAATCGTCTTTTTCACGGAGTAAAAAATAACTGTAAATGTATTATTATTATTCCAAAAAAATGACTTACCAAATTTCCACATATATACAACATAACCTGCCGGTAAGTCGCTCTACGAGATGACCGACGACGACGCCTTCTAGCAGAGATATCCATTTCAAGAGACATTCGCGTAGAAAGAGACATTTTTTTATTTAATAGCAACGATAACAAGACGGAAAACAGGTACATTTTGCCGCCATCTGGGGGGAGATACGTCATCTCCAAACATCCGGTGGAGTTTCGGCGGCATTCGGAGGCGTTCTACGCATGTCTATAGACCGTACTACACAGTCAAGTGTAGTATGGTCAAGTAGTAGACACTAGACAGAAATAGTATGTACTAGGTATTCGGATGCAGCCCAGGACTTTTTGTCTTGACAATTGAGCCTCTAGCTGAAGCAAGACAAGATCCTGACATAAAGGGCTTTCAGGTGGGTCAGACATTTCATACAATTAATCTTCTGGCAGATGATGTTATTTTGTACTCTGCGGGAATACTCGATTCTGATTGGATGCAGGGTGTGCATTAACTCCTGATATACGGACACCTGGACAAGTAGTTCCGTCAAATTGTCTGTTTACCGTTCTCAATTAATGCGCTAGCTGGCGTATCGTCTCTAAAATAGTAGTAACCATAGCAACGGGAAACAAAACAAAGCTGAGCGGACTATAATACCTCCCGCTACCTCCCGTTCTAAAGTCGTAGCTATGGCCCGTCCTAATTACTGGAGGAGTGAACAACGTTTCCGTTGCATGAGAACCCAACGGGCGTGTAATGGTGGTTCCGGGTATTAGTCAGACCCTCAGGCGTAACCAGGCAAACAAATGTATGTTTTGTGGAAAACTTTATATTCGGATTGTAAAACGCATGAAAATATAAATGAATGGTCTAAATTTGGTCATCGTTGGTAAGTGACCGTGGTATAATCGGGATAATGCCCTTCGAGGTGTCCATTATCAGGAATTAATGGACTTCGCGGAGGCAACCGTCCTCCGCTTCGCGTCGGACGGTTCACGCCTCCACGTCGTCCATTAATTCCTGATAATGGACACCTCGTCGGGCATTATGCCTTACATATTAGCTTGTTGAAATGTAGGCCCTACCATAAAGATAAATGTCTCGAAATTAGTCCAGAGTATTGCAGTTTAATAATTTAATTAATATACTTTATTTAAGTAATAATAATAATTGATCGGTTTTTCATAGCGCTTTTCTAAATACTCAAAGACACTTTACAAATAAGAATACATACAGACAATCAAACAAAAGTAAAAAAAAAAAATCGTTAAAATAAAGTCTGCAGGGCAAAGCCAAAGAATATATCAATAACAAAGTAATGATGGATTAATAACAGGGGTGAATTGCAGTTTTTCCAATTGCCTTGTTTATTTTTGCTTAAACCGAATTTAATATTATCGATTATTTGATTCTTTGGTTGTTGTGAGAACGTGCCTTCTGTGGAACTGAATAAAATCAGTGAATATGGAAGACTGTGTGTGGCTGCTGATCTGAAAATGTATTCATATGATACAAGTGTGTATCATTTTAGGATTGTTAGGTTTCGATAGTTTCAATTTGACATAGATGTGAACAGAGGCGGAGTGGCCGTCGGGACGATCGGGAGATTTCCCGGTCGGCCGGCCGGCCAGCGAGGTCAGGTGGACCGGCCCGCAATTGTGTAGCGGTCTGCGAAGTCAGTTTGACCGGCCCACAGTTGTGAGCGGCCGCGAAGCGTCTGCAAGCCTGCCCTGAGCATAATTTATTCCCCGTCAAGATGCCGTGAAAATCCCCGAAATAAACAATACATGTCTCGCGAACATCCAACCAATATTTATACCACTTGCTTACTCTCTATGTCTCATTCATGGTTTTTTATTTATATTATTCTTTACTTCATTTAATTCTTCATTATTCAGGCGTTACAGAACTTTCATAGCCATAAATAAATAATACGAACTACAGTTTACTTTAATTACTTTGTTCTTGAATTGACGTAGAATGGAGCAAAGACTCCTGGGATTGGGAAATGCGTTCATCCAATAAACAGCTTGCAGGGCAAGTCCATTTTCGGAAATGTAGGGGGATATATGAGCGGCCCCACGTCTAATGGCATGACCCTAAAGACACGTCAGAAAGAGGGTGTGTTCGAAACCACCTACTTGCTTACTGCTTACTACCTACTAAATATTTGGCTTACTTCTCGAATCCTTGAATAATGATTGAGTAATCCATTTGAGTAATCGACGTTCAGAAGACCGTCCTTACTTAGCCAACTCAGATGACGTGAATCAAATGACGTGTCAATAACCTACCGGCCGGGCGCCGTTAATAAATATTATAAATAAATAAACGTCACATTTAACGTCACAGTACATCTTCAACCTAAGGATTTGCGGTGATGCGTTAAAAACAATTATTAAACAATTACATCGGTATGGCTGTGGGCTCTGCTGCTGCGGCTCCCCGTTTAGCGCCATTGCTTCCACTGTTCTTTTGAATAGACGCAGTGCATTCTGGGGCAGTTGAGTACGTCTAGTAAGCTAGCGATGCTTACACAAAATCTTTCCGGAAGTAGAAGACATTCAGATACTACTCGCTTACCTAAAACTCGCTTACTACGTTCTGCTTACTCAATTTGACGTCATAGTTAGTAAGAGTAGTAAGCAAGTAGGCGGTTTCGAACACACCCAGAGAAGGCGAGCAAGTTCGTGGTTGCTTGCTTTTGTTTACCGGCATTGCTATGGTTACCGGTCTTGTAAGGAAGTGCGCCAATTCTCGGAGTGCCAATTCTCTTCCGCACAGAGCAGAACTGTGGCCTATTTTACGCATTTTTATTTTCTTAATTATAATATATATAATAATCATTCATTTTTACCGATCTTTTTTTATTACTGTTAAGTTTTGACACAATGAGCCAAGTTTTGCAAAATGTGTTCAAGCAATTGAAAAAAACTGTAAGTCAAAGTGCCAGTCTATGGACGCAGAATGTATGACCCTCTGAGGAAGGACTTTAAATGTTTGATGGCAACAGGGAGGTATGACTTCCTGTGACGCTCTGTGGTGCATTTTTGTTGAATAAGTGTTGCAGTGAAAGTTCTCCTGTGCTTGACAAGTGCAACATGGAGTGGATGGGAAACGTTGTCCAGCTCCACCTTTTCAATGGCATGTGGGGGTTGTTGAGTCAGTTAGGGGCGCTGCCCCCAGCCTGCTGCCCTGGGAACCAGAGGAGGGGAGAGTAGGACCCTCACCCTCTGGTTGGAGAGGGTAGGTAGCCTGGGAGCCAGAGGAGGGGAGAGTAGGACCCTCACCTTCTGGTTGGGGAGGGTGGGTAGCCTGGGAGCCAGAGGAGGGGAGAGTAGGACCCTCACCTTCTGGTTGGGGAGGGTGGGTAGCCTGGGAGCCAGAGGAGGGGAGAGTAGGACCCTCACCTTCTGGGTGGAGAGGGTGGTTAGCCTGGGAGCCAGAGGAGGGGAGAGAAGGACCCTCACCTTCTGGGTGGAGAGGGTGGTTAGCCTGGGAGCCAGAGGAGGGGTGGATGGACAGCTGTGAGAAGGAGGAGGTGAGGCAGTGGAGCAGGTGGTGGCTGTAGGCAGATAACAGGTTAGTCAGATTAGGGCATTGCGTAACATCTATTAAAAAACAGTTTAAGTTGGTTGGCCCTGAAAACACAATTAAAGCCAACAGTAAACGACACTCCTTAAAAACTGCAAGATGAATGAGTACATATCGCAACACACCGATAGGATACGAGAGCATTGGTAGGGATGTTAAAAAAGAGTAGGATGGAGTTGAAGACGGCGGGTCGGGTGGAGAGGTAGCCGGGAGATATAACACAACGGCTAAATAAAAAGGCGGGGGGGGGCAAGGTAAGACCACGTGGTGAAAGTAATGAGAGGCCTCACAGGTGGTGGAGAGAGAGAGAGAGAGGGAGAGGGAGAGGGAGAGGGAGAGGGAGAGGGGTAGGTAGGTTGCCCGAGAGAGAGAGGTAGGTAGGTAGGTTGCCCGAGAGAGAGAGAGAGTTAAGATGTACTGACTGCGTGCCCGTCAAGGACCTTGAAGACCACAACAACCCATCTGTGGCGTTGCCTAGCAACAGGGAGGTCACAGTAAGAGATATTATAAATTACCACAGGTCAATGCAACATAAGGACACACGGAATGCAGCAGGATCACCGCATTCACTGAGCACAGCGTACTGCCGTTGCCGGCCGCCGCCACGGCGCACAGGTGTTCGCTAAATCACTCCCTGCAAATGAGACAGAAGGTAGTTATCCAGGTAGTGGTAAAAGAGAATCAGAAAAGTGTCTATAAAATCCCATTCATAATACGAACAAGAATCCCCTCTGTCTAGTTTTCAGAATAAGAATTATGTTATGATGAGAGAATAATACAAGCTTTATGACTTCCATATTACACTGCAACAAAGCAGAAGATTATGGGGATGTTTTTCATGTAAATATCAAATGATTCCCAAAGAGCCCAAAATACACGATAACATGAAAGAGAACAATGGTGAATGACTCTCTCCTTTCTATTCCTCATCTGATTGCCGCTGTTTTCCATGCATAAAAATAAGTAATCAACAACAACTACTGGACCTTAGCCTGTAATTGAAATGTTGGCTATTGGCTATTAGAGAAATGAATGTTGTATAGACTGTTGTCCTAGAGCCTAACCCTGCTTAATGCCACTGGCACCGAACAATGGTGATTAACATGGCTCTTCTCTATCCAATATTTTCTGCTATAAAACAAGTCACGCAAAGGCCTATTATTCATTTATGATTGTTATCAAAGGGCAAGCTTTTGGCTGGTCTGTCAGCGAGACTCTTTGATAATTTGATACTGTCAACACCGCAATACAGTGAGCACAGTGTCACCAGTGTTGGGTTGAGTTGTGAACTACATGTCACTAATCAAGTAGTTTCACTACATTTTGCAGTGGCTTGCTGGTAGTTCAACTAGATTCATATTTTCATTGTCTTTCACTTAATTACCTTTTTGCAGTTAATTACTGAAACTACAAAAAAATGTAGGGAAGGAATAATATCGTATCTTTATTTGAAGATAGCTTCTCTAATGTAATGTGGCGGCCACCACCACTCACTTGACCCTGTGTATTGCAGTGGCCACACAGTGACCCTGAGGCTGGGGGTACAGGAGATATGATTTCTCTGGGATGGAAGTTTATTACTTGGGGAGACATGAGTACACAACTCAATTCAATATAAAATAGGTTGAGTTATTTAGATATTTGAACTTATGCGACTGCCTTAAACTAGATTTCTCCCTAGGGTATTTTTGCTTAGTAAAACTCCTTCAAGTGTGAACTATTTTAAGGCTTGTCAAGTTATGCTTTCAAAGTAGCTTGTGTGATGGAAAATCTACATGTTGTATTGTTTTGGTCTATGTATGAATTTAAGTTTTGTTGTTATTCTGTGTAATTTAATATAGGGCCTACGTTCTACTCCATGCGGGTCATTTAAAGTGTAAACCGTCAAGGGTTGAGTGATACATTTTTATTGCCTGCCTGTTCCTGTGTTTTCGTGTCTTGTAAATGACCCTCCATGCAATCCTTTGATGTATGGGCCTGCTCCTCTACCCCCTGGCTAGCGTCAACAAAGCCAGGGGTATAGATGGCACGAGCGCTACCCCCTCCAATGGCATTCCCCACAGCTCCAGTTGTAAAGATAACCATCTGGTACACAAAGACTTTTTGGGGGACACACCTCCTCCAGAGCCCAACTCTCAGTGGAATAAGAACTCATCGATTCAGACACTCGGTGGACTTCTGCAGCGTACCTTCAGAGAATGAAGTAACACGCAGAGAGAAGCTCCCATCTGAGGCCTCAGATTATTGTAATGTATGCCTGTTATGTTGTTTGTTGATGCATGTTGTGATGTATCTTTGTTCGTACTTTTAATACAAATATATGCGACCAGCAATTGCCTACAAGTATTGTGTGCTTTTTTGCATCTAAAGATCTCATCTGTCTCAGACGCAATATCTAATAGAGAAATTGCCACGACAATTTGGGGGCTCGTCCGGGATGCCTAACCTGAAGATTCTATGAAATATCGCTCCAAAACAGGTCCGAGTCGGACTCGGTCCCAAAGCTCTACCCCGCCTCCAGGTGACTGTAACCAGACTAATGGGGTCGAGGAGAGAGTGCCTGTGGGGGATAAACTAAGGCTTCTTCAGTACGGTATCCAGAAGGAAACAAAAGAATTCGAGCAGGTGAGATCTCAATACTTCTGTAGCTTGAAAATACCTTTAAGCTACAGAAAATCCGTTACTAAAACGGTATATACTGTTTTGAAAACGTATATTCGAACAAATCGGCCACGTTCGAACTTTGTTATAGGAACATACGGTAAAGCAACTCCGGTAAAGTTCCGTCAATATATGAACTATAGGTTATATATGTAACAGAAAGGGCAGGAGGGTCTGTCAAAACGGTAAAGGGAAACCCGTTATGCGCTGTTGGGGTCACATATATATATAAATAATAATAATAGGTATTCATTAATAAATATATGTATATGTGTGTAGTAACAAGGAGGTTTCGGCGATATTAGATAATTTGTGAAATAATAACTAGTGTAAAAGGATCTAAAATATGGGGAACAAATCTGGAAAAACTGAGATAACGGGACCTGCGAAGGTGATGTTGGAGAAGCATGGTGAAGCGGCTCTGGAGGGTTTAAAATATTGGTGCAAACTGGGCTTTCCTGAAATGGGGAGTTTTAGCTTAAAACGATTACAGGAGTTAGAGAGACGATTGTTGGAATCAGAAATGAAAAAGAAAAGTTCCAAACTATGTTGGTGTGCGTTTTATTTGTGGGAAAGAGAGGGCCAGGATAGGAAAAAAAATTAGCCAGGGACAGAGAGCGTAGAGAGTGTAGGGATTTTTAATCTCAATGTCACCCGAGATATAGACCCGGACCTGGACTGCACCGGCGGACCGCGTGCGAATCCCCCTTCTCCTCCCCCGTATGACAACGCCCCTGAAGCTGCATCATCGGACAATCTCTACCCTGACCTCAAAGATGAGGAGAAAGCACCCGATTGCAGCACGGCAGGAGATAGGCCTGCAACTCGTAGCCAGAGGAATGCTCCACAGCAGGCGACGGCCACACCGACCAAGCGGGAACCCGTCGCCAGCCGCTTGAGGAACCAGGGAATGGCGTTCTCCCCAACTACTCAACACGGGGACGTGATGAATGGACAATTCCCCATGATCGAAGTACTGAACCCCCAGGATGGCAGTCCAGCATACGTTTTCCGTGCATGGAGACCCAGTGACATTAAGGACATAGCGGAATGGCTCCCAGACCCATCTGTAGTGGGGGGGGCTGCCTTCGCCACAGCCCTTCAAGAGTTGGTCCAACAACACAAGGCCTCCATCAGCGAGGTTCGCCAACTCTGTACGTACAGACTGACCCTAAGGTGGGGTCGGATCCAAGGCGACATGCCCGGGAGGGACGAAGCGGATTTAATGTTCAATTGGGATCAAGGGTCCGTGTACCGCCGGCTGGTAGAGGGACTGTGTGAACGGGCCAGGGGGGCGTTCCCCATGGTTAGAGATTGGACCGCTATTCGAAAGATCAAACAAACAGAAGGCGAGACGGTGGCTGACTTGATGGACCGCGTTGAAAAAGTGTTCAAGATCCACGGGGGAGTGCCTGTACCAACCGACCGGGTGGTTCAGACTCCGTACGAAGAAAATCTCACCGCGGCCTTCCTGGATGCGTTGGCCGACAAAATATCGGAATTCATAGAGACACACTGCATTGGGTGGCGTACCGCCAGACTTGATTTGATTATAAGTCACGCAACCCACGCAGAAAATCTCTTCATGAAGAAAGAAAAGTTCGAGAAGAATAGAAAAGAAGAGATAACCAAGAAGCTCCAGCTCGCCCAACTGGAGGCCCTGGAGAATCCTAAGCCAACCCGTCGCGACAAAGACCAAGGAACCGACCGGCCAGAAGAGAGAAAGTCCCGTGGAGTAATCAACCGGGACTGTTTGTATTGTGGCTCCAAGGATCATTGGTTAAAAGATTGTCACATTAGAAATGAGGAAAACGATGAAGCGGACGGCTGGGAAACCGCACCTTCCCGTGAAGTGACAGTGAATCATCCAAGAGGCGGAGGTGAAGGGGGGATTTCGCATTGACGGGACGCGGGAGCAGACCAGGTCCAAGGAGCAGGTGTGAGCACCATAACGCATAACACAACCAACCAAATGATTGTTATATGGTTCTCACCAGCATTACGCGACCTGATCAGCTAAATTTAATATTAGATATGGTTATTTTAAACAACGGGCTATTGTAGACAGTGGATACTCGATTATTACAATCTATCACAACCAATTTAATGGTCAACCATATCACACAACCATGACATGACTCCAACTGACCCAGACTAACCCCGACTGACCCCCACTGACAACAGAAGTGTATTGCCTAATATTGAAAAATGCAGATTTTTATATTATGATATTTTGTTAATGTTTTATGGCCAAATGGCAAGAAGGTGAATTAATGAACGTATGAGAGAGATTGGAAGAAGTATGTGTTATGGAAGGAGAAGAGATAGATAAGAACGTAAGGCAAGACAAGATAAGGAAAGGGGTGGGGAGAGAGATAACCCATCTGCATCAAGTTTTGTTCAAATAGATCCGGACCTGGACAACGCTCCTCCCCCTCCTGCTTTCAGCCCGACCAGTGGCCCAATACAGTGCAAATACCCCACGTCACGACTCCTCTTCATCAGACTTTATGAAGTTACAGACCATGGGAGGCCCACCTGAAGAGCTACGGAACGGTCTGCTGGACGACACAAGGAGACAGTCCAGCAGGACCAACAGCACCAGAGTGGTGGCCTCCATGGTGCCTGTGTAGCCACAAGGAAGTGGCCTGAACAAAGAGACAAAGGAGGGTCTCAGAGACGGGAGAGACGTGGGGACAGGCACTTCAAAGGACAGCCCGGGATGCGGATGAGAGGCAGGAAGCAGAGAGAGAGGTGGAGGCGTGTCCAGGCGGAGGGAGAGAAGAGCAGTGTACGGAAAGTATCACACTAGACACAGCAATACTGTCTATATGAGTGTGTGATAGTTTCTAAGAAGTATATCTGAAAGGTTTGAAAGTTATTAGGAAAAGTAGTTTGAAGGATCAAAGACAAGTAGAAAAGTTGAAAGTTAAAGAATTTTTTTTTTTCAGAATTAAAGTAGAGGGTTTTTGGTGCGCTCGCAACAGAAAGCCATGCTTACAGGCCTGGGCTTTCCCTTATTATGGTAAATTGACGCATGGGAAAGTCCATGCGTCAAGAGGGGGGATGGGGAGCCCACAACAACAAACTTGAACAACAACCTTGGGTATACTAAAGCAAACCAAAGGAAATAATTACTAAAAAAAAATAATTATTAAACAAACCCCATGTAGGTCCCTCAGAGACATCATGAAGGACAATGGGAAAGAGAAGAGGAATACCGTTTAAATGTTGGGTTATACTGTGTAATATTAATACTGACTGGATTGACAATTAATGTTTAGAGTAGTAAACATTAAGTGCTTGCCAACTACTCATGTGTTTGTATCACGGAAGCAGCATTAAGGACACATCAAATAAGAATATTTTTGTTTAGAAATGTTTTTAAAAGGTAGCCTTGTTTCTTTGTTTTGGTTTTCTTTTCTGTTTTTATTTTTATGACTTTTGAATATATGGAAACAGATGACTTGATTGTGATGTTAGGTGATTTTATGCTACCTTCTGTAAAAGCGAACGGTGGTATAAATAGTCTGAACAACCTCCTATAAAAGCGGAGAAGTGCTGATGGTCGGACATGATAGATTTTTGAATTTGTGATTATAAAATAATCAAAGGGGGGATTGTGATGGAAAATCTACATGTTGTATTGTTTTGGTCTATGTATGAATTTAAGTTTTGTTGTTATTCTGTGTAATTTAATATAGGGCCTACGTTCTACTCCATGCGGGTCATTTAAAGTGTAAACCGTCAAGGGTTGAGTGATACATTTTTATTGCCTGCCTGTTCCTGTGTTTTCGTGTCTTGTAAATGACCCTCCATGCAATCCTTTGATGTATGGGCCTGCTCCTCTACCCCCTGGCTAGCGTCAACAAAGCCAGGGGTATAGATGGCACGACCGCTACCCCCTCCAATGGCATTCCCCACAGCTCCAGTTGTAAAGATAACCATCTGGTACACAAAGACTTTTTGGGGGACACACCTCCTCCAGAGCCCAACTCTCAGTGGAATAAGAACTCATCGATTCAGACACTCGGTGGACTTCTGCAGCGTACCTTCAGAGAATGAAGTAACACGCAGAGAGAAGCTCCCATCTGAGGCCTCAGATTATTGTAATGTATGCCTGTTATGTTGTTTGTTGATGCATGTTGTGATGTATCTTTGTTCGTACTTTTAATACAAATATATGCGACCAGCAATTGCCTACAAGTATTGTGTGCTTTTTTGCATCTAAAGATCTCATCTGTCTCAGACGCAATATCTAATAGAGAAATTGCCACGACAATTGCACAATATTGACAGTTGCATACATCACACCATTTTTTTTTTCATTATGAATCTATTAATTAATTAATCATTAATTAATAAATGAATAGTTATAAACCAGGACCCATGTTTTTGTGTATAGATGTATATATCAGAAAATAGGCAAGTGAAAGACATAAATTGCAGATCAGAGGCCCGTCGTATGCAAGAGAGACAGTGGCATCCACTCTTTTATTTATGCTGCAATGAATAAATCGAACAAGCCTGAGCTTCAACTGTAATGCAAATTTAGCGAAAACAAACAAAATTTAAGACAAAAAAAGCTGCAGGTTTCCACCGGGTATGGAGCACAGTCCGGGGCTCAGATCAATTATTTTCATTTCAGTGCAGAGCCTGTAGCGAGTACAACTTCCACAGCTTTGATTATTCATGTTGCTGCCTAGCTGCTCTTGCGGATTTCAAGCAGCCCTACTGGCACCTATCGGTTCGAGAACCATGTGCAGTAATTCAGCATATGTTCAAATAAAAACCTTCAACGATGCTACCACTATGGATGAATTAGATGGACTATTGTATGGTGTGTGCAGGGTTCGTAGGGGTGACTGATTAGCCTCTGATTCATGAATTCACCTTGATTATTTTGTGTAATGAAGAGCTGATGGAGGTATTGGTAGACGTTCGACCAGGGAATATTTATGCTATTTTTTCTGTTTCTCAGCTACATTATATACTATTCTATTTGAATGAAATATATATTGGCTTTGATGTTTCCGAAATATCTACTGAAGCAACAGCTTTCAGATATTTACATATGCATAGAAGAATTGGTGAACTGTGTTAAATGTTATACAAATTGTACAAGATGTTAAATGCTTTAACATATATATTCATGTAAATTCATTATATTTATTTAGTTTGAAGATTCTGAACACATGCATTACATATGTATGTCCATTGACCATTAAATAGGTTGAGCAGTTATAAATACAGAATAATATGTAGCTAATGTTATTCAGTCATAGGGTTTCTCTAACAGTATTGGTACCACTACTGCTAAAACTAATACTAATGATAACAATAATCACACAAACCACGTGCAAGTGCATCATAAGGTCCAATACGGCACGAATGGTTTATCCATAAGTGCCCTATTTGTCCTGATAAGTGAAAGTAAAATAAATGTGACATTATACTGAGCAGAATCCAGATAAGGGTTAGATTCAATTCATGAATTCAATCTGTGATGAGATCTGCCCACTATCACCCAAACAGGAGGTGTGGTGCCGCTGAGGTACGTAGAGCCAGGCTACCTTGCAGCGATAGTTAAACCATCAGCATCCCATAGTTGCCCCGGTGACCGCATCCACATGGTCCATTATGAGGCATGAACGGCCTTCAGCTGCACCACTTGTGCCTTCTTTTAACAAATGCCTTCATTCTTTATTCCCCTGAATGCACTTTAAAAAAAGACTCATGATAGTAATCACATGCATTCTCAAGGACCATACTTTTTTTATTTTCCATCTTGGTCGTGCGCATGGTGTCACAATGTCATCCAATGCTATATGTGATTCTTCTCCCTGTTAAAAGGGGTTTGGTTGTTATTCGCTTCCAATCCCGAGCTAAACAAGTGTGTGTGTGCGCGTGTGTGTGTGACTGAACTGCAGGAAACAATGGACAAAAGTGTGTTTGGGCATGTGCATGTGTGGAACATGCACGCATATCGTTATAGCCTTGCGTTCTATTGATTTCTTCAACTGCAGGTAGACATTGTGTTTACTCAGAAATGCCAACCGAATGGGGGCGGCGGGGGGAGTGGGGGGCCGTCGTGGTTACTGTTTATTTCTATTTAAGTTGCTTACCACCGGAGCCCATTGCATCACAGCCCATTCTGCACTTCATCGACAACATTCTGCATCACACAAAATTGCTCCCACTTCTCTCCCCATGTTTCTCTCGGTATTGCCATCAACACGTCTGTTTGAGAGGGATTAACCCTGACTACACAGACTACTCTGAGCCCAAATGTAAATATCACTGCCGGGCCAGAAAAGAAGGTATATATATATATATATAAAAAAATGTATATAAATAAAAAAATGGATATATATATATATATTAAAAAAAATCTTTTTTTATATATATATATACCTTCTTTTCTCATTTCTAGTCAAGCTATAAACAAAAAAAAAGTACCAAGTTTTGGTTTGGCTGGTTTCACAGGTAGCGATTAAAAGATTTCTGCAATAATTGATTAGGCCTGGATCTAATAATTTGTTAAACAAACCAACAGACAATAAATAGAAGATGCACCTTCATCCTCACAAACCCTTAGCTAGATATGAAAAGGGGAGGGGGAAGAAGGAGAGAGAATAAAGAACAAATAAAGACGGAAGAGAACATGTGTCTCAAGTGACAAGTATACAACACATGAGTATGTGTGCGAGTGTGTGTCTGGGTGTGTGTGTGTGTGTGAGGGATTGCCAGTGCATGCGTGTATGTGTGTTTCCAACCTTAAAGATCCCATGCCATTCTATTTATGGATGCTTTAATATAGGTATTAGTGGGCCACAAACACAGTATTCAAAGACGTCCCCGAAATTCAGCCGTGGTGCAGAGTTACAGTCACTCCGAAACAGTTGCACATTGAGCTTCCCCCAAACGCGCTGTTTCGGTGGGCGTGTCAAGGCAGGTCAAGGAGGGGGGTAGGGGTGTGGCCCTGAGCAGCTTGTAGCCACAGTACCATGCGCTCTGTATACGGTGGGCGTGTCAAGGCAGGTCAAGGAGGGGGGGTGGGGGTGTGGCCCTGAGCAGCTTGTAGCCACTGACAGTACCATGCGCTCTGTTCACGGTGGATGTATCGCAATGGCTCGTAGAAACCCATATTATACATAGATATCTATATCATATAATATATAATTTATATTATCACCTGGCCCTGAGCAGCTTGTAGCCACAGTACCATGCGCTCTGTTTACGGTGGATGTATCGCAATGGTTTCAAAAAATCTTTGAAACCCATATTATACATAGATATCTATATCATATAATATATTATATATATTATCACGGCCAAAAGCTGTGTGAGCCTCCAGACGATAGGTTATTATGAATCTCAAACGACCGCGTCTACTTCAGATTGATGTGGAAGTGGAAGAACCAGAGACGTCGGAGAACCCGACGAAGTCCTTTGTGATTCATTATATCGTCTGGACGCGCACACAGCTTTTGGCCGTGATAATATGTATTATTTGATATAGATATCTATGTATTATATGATATTATTTAGATATAGAGCTCCAGGACTGTAACGCAAGTGTTGTACACTTCCTTGTTATTTGGATAACCGTTCTGCTGTTGGTGTGATGGCGCATAACACGTCGGACTCTCGTCTCTGGTATTTCTACAACGAGACTCGTAGTGGGGGTTATCTCAGCCATGGTTGAGAATGAATCGGGGGAAAGGAACTTTTGCTTTGACTCCCTGAAGTAGGCTACATGAACCACGACATGGAGGAGAAAGGGATGTTTGGCCGCAAATGTATCCCGCTTGAGCCCTGCTTCCCGCCGCCTCGGCAGCGGTCAGCGCTAATCACCGCCTCCTGAAGCCGAGGCGGTGGTCCATCGGCAGCGAGGCTCCGGCGGGAAGCGGCCGCGGTCAACAATCCCTTTCTCCTCCATGTCGTGGTTCATGACTTCAGGGAGTCAAAGCCAAAGTTCCTTTCCCCCAATTCATTCTCAACCATGGCTGAGATAACCCCCACTACGAGTCTAGTTGGAGAAATACCAGAGACGAGAGTCCGACGTGTGTACAACACTTGCGTTACAGTCCTGGAGCTCTATATCTAAATAATATCATATAATACATAGATATCTATATCAAATAATACATATTATCATGGCCAAAAGCTGTGTGCACGTCCAGACGATATAATGAATCACAAAGGACTTCGTCGGGTTCTCCGACGTCTCTGGTTCTTCCACTTCCACATTAATCTGTAGTAGACAGAACCTTGCGCTGCCTGCTGCCTGCGCGAGGCACCACCGCCCGGCTGACCGCTGCCGGGCGGTGGTGCTTCGCGGCGGTGGTGCCTCGCGGCAACCGGCGGCAGGCAGCATGTCGCAGTTCATGTAGTTCGATGTCGTTCTGCCATTGCATTCAAAATTCTGTAACTAGCCTGTTACTACGAACTAAGCAACTACCGTACACGTATTAGCATTTAGCACTAGCTCAATCACGACTCCTTCAGAATTCTTGTGGGTGAACCAACCAAGTGGGCAGGGCCATGAATAATAATTTGACAACGCTACGTCACAGTGTCACCTTATCCAGATCAGCTCATTTCTTCTGCCTTTTTCCTTTCATTGCCTATTGCATTCAGCAGACAAACTGCATAGATTTCAAACTTACCACAGCTCACAAACTTATTCAGACCTATGTTATTTAACAAACAATAGTAAAAATGTGATTTTAATGGCATGGGCTCTTTAAAGCATTAACATATAAAACGGTAAGGAACAGGCTGAGGCTAACCCACACAGATACACCCAAATGCATTTAAATGTGGACACACATACATGCTATCGTTGGTGGATATGCACAGAAAGAGCCTGCACTGGATGTGATTACAGGCCCTCACAGTGTGTTGAACCTTTCAGTGCTTGAGCATATAATCCCTCTCAGTGTGTTGAACCTATTGTTTACTGAGGCTGCATGGTCATCGCACATTTAACCCCGATATTACCTCATGGCACCGCAAATACCATTGACCACACATGTGTCACTGTCTGCCTGTTTGTGTGAGTTCTGCATGTGTGTGTGTGTGTGTGTGTGTGCATGCATGCTACATGCATGTGTTTTTAATAGAAAACTGAGCGCATAAAACATCCTACGTTGTGATCTTTGTCATCTCATTCAATAAAAACAATAACAATAAGAAACATACTCAACATTACAATCCAAAAAACAGAACAACAGCATCAACAACATTACAGGGTAACAATCATACAAAATAGATTTTCTATATAAAAGGACCAATGATCGCATGATTGATTCTCTTTTAGCCATGACTTCAGAGACTTTTTAAAACGGTTAAGATTTGCTCAGTCTCTAATATGGAGCGGGATTGAGTTCCAATTTCCAGTTGCTTGGAATGAGAATGCTGATTGCCCAAAAGTGGTCTTCCAAAGTTTGGTGGTACAATCACCTCTCGTCATCTCTAGTGTCTCAAGCACGTCCACATCTTAACACCACCCCATGAAGAAGAGCTCCAGGCTGAAGCTGCTACTTGACTAGGGTAGGAGGTGGGTCGGGGTGGGGGAGCTGTTCTTCCCATCGATGAGGCTCTGTTCCAGGCGATCCAGGCCTTACCGTCTAATTTGTGTATTGGACTTCAAGTGTCTGTGTCTCTAGGCTGTTGTATTATCTGTAGTCTTGGGTGGGTGTGTAGTATTGTGTGGTTTATCATATATGAACAGAGACCCAGAGAGAAATGTTCATTCCCTAGTAGACGAAGAGACTTTTAACCAACCTGGGTGAGAACGCAGGGACTGGTAATCATATTCCGGCCAAAATATATTCATTGGCTCAATTTGGAAGAGGAGAGGTGGCCTCTGGCCCTGCAGTGGGAGCCGACGCAACAACCAGGGCAAATTGCACCCTGAGGAGGATGCAGCTTTATTGAGACTGGCCTCCAGTTTAACTCTGTCCCCATGGGCGCGTTGTGCGTTGTGTCCACACAATCACACAAGGTGTTCATTAGGGAGCAGACCTCTACCACGGGCCGGTGCTAGGAGTTAATTGAGGAAGATTAGAGCAATGACTTAGACGGAGCAGAGGTTTCACAAGCAGCCGATTCAGAGCGTCTCCTGCCTGGTTGGAAGCAGCAAAGGGGAGACCGTTTTTTAAAGCATGCTGTCCTTGTATTTTTTTCGTTCTTAGTAACTTGAAAGGGAACAATGGCAATGATTCATTCAAACACCTGCAACTCAAATCAATGCCATCATTAAAACAAGGTTTATGTGAAAAACAAGCTGGTATAAAGCATTCTTTGTCCCATCCTTCACACCTCTAACATCTAACTTTACCTTCTTTCTCCTGCATTTAATCGGTGTGCTTTGCCCTAATATCCTTTTCCTCAATGCATATTGATTGAAAATAAAACCTCGGCCTTGCATGACGGTTGCTGGCCGCCTGCCAAGCTCAATGGCTTTTCTCGGTTCCTCCTTCCTAAAACCAGACCTCTTGGTGTCTCCCTTCCTCCCTGACTGGCTCTCCCTCCCCCTCTCTCGCATTGCCCATCCCTTCTCTCCCCCTCTCCTTCTCTCCATCTCTCCCAATCGCCCACTCTCTTTGTATCCCTATCTCCCACTCTGTCGTATCTCTATCACACATACACACACTCCGCCTCTCTCCCTCTCACTCTCCATCCCTCTCTCTTTCAACTTTCCTCTTGGATCATCGGTCCCTCTCATCATCTCTCCCTTTCCCAACCTCCCTCTCTTCCTCTGTCAATCCCTCTTTCTCTTTGACTCTCTCTTTCCTCCACCTCTCCCTCTGTCCATCCCTCTCTCTGACTCTCTCTCTCCCCCACCTCTCCCTCTCTCCATCCCTGTCTCTCTTTGACTCCCTTTCTCTCCACCTCTACCTCCCTCCCCCTCTCTCCCCCACCTCTTCCTCTGTCTTCCGCCTCCCTCCCTCCCCTTTCTGTCCCTCTCAAGGTGATATGAGTGGATGTGTCAGCTTAGTAGATTGTTCCCCCCAGCAGCTGCCTGTCATCCACAAGTACCCTCTCTCCTCTCCCTTGGTCTGTCCGTCTCTTATCTCCGCCTCTTTCACCCCGCTGTTGATTTTGATCAGTACATCCTTTATATATCTATCCCTAATCTTTCTCTCTCATGCGCTCACACTCTTAGATTCTCTCCTTTTGTCTCTTCCTGGCAGTTGCTCCACCTCTTCACTCTGCCTCCTCAGCTCCCGTTCTCCCTCTCTCTTCCTCCCTTCGGCTCTGCTTCACTATCCCTTTGTTCTTCCTCTGAGACAGACGTGTCATGAAGACTCAGGTGCCTGTCCACTAGCACTCTAATGCTATTCTGTCTCAATGTGTCAGCTGTGAGTGTGTGTGTATTTGTGTCCGTAGGTTTGCCTGTGTGTGTGTGTGTTTGTGTGTGTGTGCGAGTGTAGATGTGTGTTGGAGGTGTGTGTGTGTTGGCTCGTATATGTGTGTCCCTGTGTATATCAATGTGTTTGACCATGTGTGTATGTTTTCCATTGTGTGTGTGTGTGTGTGTGTGTGTGTGTGTGTGTGTGTGTGTGTGTGTGTGTGTGTGTGTGTGTGTGTGTGTGTGTGTGTGTGTGTGTGTGGGCAGGCCAAGGGAGAGACGCAGGGCCTGGTGGTCAGGGAGGATTAAGGTTAGGGGGTCATGTCCACTCGTGTCTTAGCTCCCCAGACATGAAGCAGGTGTGACCACAGTTGGGCTCTCCTCCTCCTGTTAGGTCCCGCTCCGGTCACAGCAGCCTGGGCAGCAGCCGCAGCAGGAGGGATGGAGGGAGGGAGGGAGGGAGGGAGGGAGGGGGTGGAGCACAGACCAGACAGGCAGACAGACAGAGCTTTCATGATGGTAAAGCTACGCACACAACCCAGAGAACTAACCAGTGGCACGGTAGTTGATGAGAGACGCACAGCAGGGATTAAAAAAAGGATGAATGATCCAGTATATTTATTAAATATAGTAAACAGATAGTATGTTATTATGTTTGTGTGTTTGTGTGCGCGTGTATGTGTGTGTGTGTGTGTGTGTGTGTGTCTTTGTGTGTGTGTTTGTCCGTGTGTGCGTGTGTGTGTGTGACTTGACTGTGCATCCAGATTAATACGTTGGATGTCCTTTGGCTGTTTATGTGAATCTGAATAAAAAGGTCTGCTTCCACCAGATTATCAGACTGAGATCAGCGGACAAATGGTCAGATGGGAGGTGGAGACACAGACCAGATGTGGGACACGAACATACAGCAAAGTGCATGATGAACTAATTTAGATTCTCGGACAGATGGGTCAGGAAAAGACAAAGACGGTATGCGTTGGCAATGTGAAATAATGAAATATAGAAGAGATCAATGTTGTGCTCTAAATACATTTAGCTTAAATCTCATTGCATGCCTGCAGGAAACAAGATTTAAGAAAGATTGAGCTGAGGCTTAGGCAGGAGGATGAACAGAGTGAGAAATTAGGAAATGTTCAATACTTGACCAACATATGCAGTGGGCTCCTACTGCTTTTGTTTTAATATCTGCTGTGTCTATGTAAACAGTAGAGGCTTAAATGACGCACAGATAAATCAAGCGCATTTATATAGACTAAACCCATAGCAATAATGTGGAAACCCCAGTCGATAATGTAACAAATTTCTGAGCATATAATATAATAACATTTTGCTGCATAACATTCAATCACCACAAATGAGTATGAGTGTGAGTATGTCTTTAAGAAAGTTGTCTCATATCTGGCTGTAGGTGAGGCTTGAAACTAATAACTCTAGTGTTTAGCATTGCAATTGGTTGTACTAACTTTAACCTTGCCGTTAGTAAGAGGTCGTTGATGCTAGTATCATTTACAAGGTGACAACAATAGGCTGGATTGCTGGGCGGAGCTAAGGCTGCCTGAGCTATCTTTTGCATTTAAAGGCTAGCTATTATTAGCGTCAGCTGTAGCATCAGAACCCGGGAAACAAAGACCGAGGGAGTCTCGCTGTGGTCCCTTGAGGAAGACCAGGGAAGCCACCTTGATTGTAGCTATTTGTCGTACTTCACTCATCGTCAGGATTTCCACTCATAGACGACACCACCATAGATCCTCTGCTCGGCGCAGAAACCCATCCAATGTGCGGCCTCCACTGACCCTTGCCAACACTGACCTTGAAGTGATCGAAGGACTCTGGAACTGCCAATCAGCGGTCAAGAAGGGAGACATACGGTCAAGAATTCTTGACTTACGGTCAAGAATTTCGGCCTACGTGTCCTTCATGACCCTCCACTTTCTGGCCCTGACAGAGACTTGGATCACGCCAGAGAACTCTGCTACTCCTGCTGCCCTCTCAACCATCTACTCATTCTCATACACCTCAAGACCATCAGGGCGAGGAGGAGGGACCGGACTCCTCATCTCGCCGAAGTGGTCCTACCAGGTCCTTCGACTAGAACACATGGCCAGATCTGCATTTGAACTCCACGCTGTCACTGTCACCCTTCCCATCAAGCTCTTCATTGTGGTGATCTACCGTCCTCCAGGTCCCCTTCTTGACTTTTACGATGAGATGGATGCCCTTCTCAGCTGCTTTCCTGAAAATGGCACACCACTCATTATCCTTGGTGACTTCAACATCCTGCCAGAGAAGTGGCACTCACCTGAGTTAACCAACTTTTTCGCCACCTTTGACTCAACACTATCCCCTTCTCCCACACACAGGGCCAGGAACCTACTTGACCGATATTCACAAGGTCCTGAGGCACCTCTGCTCTCTCTGTTACCATGCTCTCCGTGTCTGACCATCACTTTGTTGCTTTTTCTCTCCCCTTGAAGTCCTCTCCCCCTTCCTCTCTAGTCCCCACATTGTCACCACCTGCCGTAACCTCAACTCTCTCTCTCCCTCTACGTTTGCCTCAACTGTTCTATCTTCTCTACCTTCTGTCGAACGATTCTCTCAAATATCATCCGAGGAATCCTCTGACACTCTGCTATCCTCCCTCTCCTCTTCTTTGGAGTCCCTTCCACTCCAGACATGTGCGATCCCCCCCCCCCCCCCCCTTGGCTGTATCTCTGCAGACTTATAGAGCAGAGTTGCGGGCAGCTGAGAGGAAATGGAAGGGATCAGACTGTTCTAATAATCTAACTCACTATCTTTTCCTTCTCTCTGATTTCACCTCCACTGTGTCAACAGCCAAATCTGCATTCTACCGGACAGAAATCAACTCCCCCGCCTCAAACCCCAGGAAACTGTTTTCCATGTTCTCTTCCCTCCTCATCCATCCCTCCCCTCCACCTCCTTCCGGCCTCACTGCTGATGACTTTGTTACCTACTTTACCCAGAAGGTAAAGGACATTAGCTCCTCTTTCATCCCTGCCTACATCCTCCCTCCTCCCATTCCCCCCTCTGTCTTTACCCAATGTATCCCTCTCACCTCCGACACCGTCAACAGAATAATAACATCTAAACATACCACCACCTGCCCCCTTGACACTATCCCTTCCTCTCTCCTCCAGGCTGTCTCTAGCGACATCCTGCCATTTCTCACCGCACTCATCAACTCCTCCCTCACTTTAGGCATTGTTCCAGCGTCTTTCCAGACTACCAGAATAAAGCCTCTCCTCAAAAAAACGACCCTTGATACCACCGACATCCAGACCGGTATCTCTTCATTCATTCCTCTCTATAACACTGGAACGTGCCATCGCTAACCAAATGTCCTCCTATCTCTTATCTAACAACCTGCTTGACCCTCACCAGTAAGGCTTCAAGAAGGCACACTCCACCGAGACGGCTCTCCTCGTGGTGACTGAGTCCCTGCGTGCTGCCAGAGCCTCGTCCCTCTCATCGGTTCTCATTGTCCTTGACCTGTCCGCAGCATTTGACATGGTGAACCACCGAACTTGGCGTTGCTGAATCTGCCCTTTCCTGGTTCACATCCTACCTGACGAATCACACTTATCAGGTAACATGGAAGGGCTCCTTGTCCAAACCTTGCTCGCTTGAAACTGGTGTCCCTCAAGGCTCTGTACTGGGGCCTCTTCTGTTTTCCCTCTACACCAGATCTCTGGGCTCTGTAATTACATCACACAGTTTTTCCTATCACTGCTACGCTGATGACACACAGCTATTTCTCTCTTTCCCCTCATCTGACAAAGCCCTGATTGCTACACGCATATCAGAATGTCTGGCAGACGTCAGTACTTGGAAAACTGCCCATAACCTGAGGCTTAACCTCAGCAAGACTGAGCTCCTCCTTATGCCTGGGAAATATGGCCCACACATGGACTTACTGGTCACTTTTGAGAACATCACTGTATCTCCTTCTCCAACTGCCAGAAATCTCGGTGTGGTACTGGACAATCGGTTATGCTGCACCGCAAACATCCCTGCGGTGACCTGATCCAGCAGTTTTGCAGCTTGTAGTCCAATCACTGGTCATCTCCCGCCTTGATTACTGCAACTCGCTCCTGGCTGGACTCCCTGCCACTGCGATTAAACCTTTGCAGCGCATCCAGAATGCGGTAGCGCACCTCGTGTTCAACCTACCCAAGTTCTCCCATGTGGTCCCCTCTTCCGGGACCTCCACTGGCTCCCTGTAGTAGCTCGCATCAGATTCAAGAGGATGGTACTGGCATACAAGGCAGTCAATAGAACTGCCCCTGCCTACCTCCAAGCGTTGGTCAAGCCACACACCCCAGCTCGATCCCTCCGATCAACTACCTCAGCTGGACGTCTGTTACCGCCATCGCTAAGAGCAAGCAAAGGTCGGTCAGCAAAGTCACAACTTTTCTCTGTTTTGGGACCTCAGTGCCCTGCCGATGTCAGGATCGCAGAGTCGCTCACCAGCTTCCGCAAAAGACTCAAAACTCACCTGTTCAGAGTTCTCCTCAACTCTGCATAGCAACCCAGTCCCTTCCGGCCACCATTGTATGTTGTACATCCTAGCCCTTAATGTACACACTTATTAACAGTACTTAATTGTGTAGCATCTGCAGTAGCTGCTATCACTGCTGTACACGGGTATGGGTTAGCCTAGCGATTGTTAGTACTTCCACTTGGTTCTATGAACATCTTTACTGTACTGACAGCGATATATTGTTTCACATCTTATGACAAATATACTTATTGTAAGTCGCTTTGGATGAAAGCGTCTGCTAAATGGCCTAAATATAAATGTACAAATGTCAGGATATGTTGTTCACACATACGGCCCATCAGGAGAATATCAGGACTTACACGTGTGCCTGAAAGCAGCTAGTGTGTGAGCATTTGATTATATTATAAAATTAGTCAAATGGTAACCGGGGTAATTGTTCAATGGAAAGTGTAGTATACTATGCATGCAAATCAATCATTAAATAGCTTTTATATTTAATGATTGATTATGATTATACTGTTATACACGGCTGAAAAGTGTGACTTTTAAAATGCAAGGCAACTACTGTTAAATAATAATCATCATTGAGATTAAACATCTCCTCCAGTGTCCTGGGCAAGATAGGCAGCAGTAGCCTCAGTCACACATAGCATACACACAAGAGATGGGCATTCGATTAAATTGTCTTAGTCGATTGTCGGGAGAATTAACGATCAACTAATTGATTAATCGTTACTATTTTTACATTAAAATTAATTATTTATATGCTATATTCAAAATGCAATGAAAACCAATTGTTCATTCTCCCGTGTTTATGGACACTTCTGGTCCGATTAGAAGTGTAAGAACAGCTCAATCTGAATAGAATTCCATGCGGTAAAGAAGAGGTGGTGTAGTCTGCTTTATTACATGGGTCTTCTCAATGCCATGAAATGCTTTGTTTACTTGCATGGGCCCTTCACAACTTCCGGCGGTGAATTATATTTGATAATTCACTGTTACTAAGTATAATCATGAGTATAATTGACCGCTGTCAAGGAAAACAAAGGATTATTTGCCTCTAATGACGGCTTTGGTATCACTCCGCAAGTACCAGTGACTTGTCAACCCCAGCGTCTCCGGTTGCTTAGTAACGCCAAGTCTTTGGCGGACTATTTCTCTGCTGAACAACTCTACGAATGGTAATTGTAAAAGACACAACGTGTGAAGATATTTTTTAGCATTAGCACTGTAAATAAGAACTTATTCTTAATGATCTGCTTGGTTAAATAAAGATAAAATAAAAAATAAATAGTATTATTGATAAAAAAATGTACGTAATCGACGAAATTCATAACGATCAATTAATCGAAGTGTAAAGACATTTCGGGAGGCTCAAGGAGGAGGGTAAAATTACATTCGAGCAACAAAGTATAGTCTTGTGTTGGACTCTATAGACATAATTCACCATACTGTGTTATTGACATGTTTTCGTTCTGTGTAACAGGGACACTGTCTCTTTAAGAATCATGTGACTTCTGTGTTGATATTTGCCAGTCGTTGCAATGTTCGACGCTTAAAGGTCCCATGGGGTGCTACTTTATGGAGGCTTTAATATAGATATTAGTAGGCCCCAAACACAGTATTCGAAGACGTTCCCGAAATTCAGCCGTGTTGCAGATTTACAGCCACTACGAGCCAGTTGCACATTGAGCTTTCCCCAAATGCGCCATTTCGGTGTCTGTAGCTTTAATGCAAATGAGGAGGAGAGAGGGGGGTCAGGGAGGAGGGTGGGGGTGTGGCCCTGAGCAGCTTGCAGCCACGATACCATGCGGTCTGTTTACAGTGGATGTATCGCAATGGCGAGGCGCTAACAGCCTTTTATAAATAAAATTAAATATTCTAGAACACACAGGGGCCGATTGCTCTGTCGCTAGCTTAGCCACTTTTTAGAGTTTAACACGGGTTTAAACTCATCGGTGACGCAAGAAGTCACATGACGTCTTAAACTCCATTGCTGTGTCATATGTACTTGTGGTTTAACCTGCAGCTGCGTTTTACCTTGATCTCAATTGCTGTGTCTTCAGAGAAATTCACATCAGACACTAGAGGGCGTATTTTGTGCGTGTTAGTCTAATCTCGCAACTGATGTGGTTTTAGAGGAGACTAAACCAGTTTGCAGGATGAAACAAGGCTCCATCATAACCAACACACACATAGAATTAGTTTTATGAATAATAGGTATGATACATTTGCACTTATTACACCAGGTAGGCCTTCAGTACAATACAGGCTACAATATAGGAGTTGCTTAAAGTGCCCAACTAAAACTCTACAAAGAACAGATTATTTGTATGTAAAAAAAAAAAAATGAAAGCACAGAGGATCGTACCATTCTACGAAACATAAAAAGGTCAATGCTTAACTAAAATGGTCCTAACTCTCCTTCTCTGAGAATTGAAAGGCGTGACATTATCCTAATTACTCACATAGGCCTATTAGTTCGTCTTCAATTAATTAAGTAATCACGTTTCCATACACACACCAAGAAACACAAGAGAAAACAATGACAAGTAATTGATAGACGTAGGTGAGGGCAGATTCCAGACTCAGATTTCCACAAAAAGTAGCCTCGACTATTTCATAATATATGTCAACATTATTAGCGTTTTTATTATATTAAAGTTCATTTTACATTCCCATTAAGTTTTTGTTGGTAATTATAGCACAAAATGCATCCACCATGAAGTTAAGACTGCATCTGCTCTGGGGTATACTAGAAATCAGAGTACTTCCGATTTCCAAGCAGTTTAAACCGAGTCTAGGTCTAGTCTAGCTAGGAATCAGCTGATCCTGTACGAGTCGTTACACAGCAATGACGTTCAACCTCGTGCGCAGCTGCGTGTTAAACTCCAAAACTTCAGTTTTAAGGAGTACGGTTTTAAAGCGCAGCACAGCTAGCGCAATGCTAACTGACAGAGCAATCGGCCCACAGGAGTCCTGGAGCTCTTTATCTAAATAATATCATATTATACATAGATATCTATATCATATAATATATATTATCACAACCTAAAGCTGTGTGAGCCTCCAGACAATATTATGAATCTCAAACAACTGCGTCGGGTTCTCCGACATCTCTGGTTCTTCCACGTCCACATCAATCTGTAGTAGACTGAACCACGACATGGAGGAGAAAGGGATTGTTGCCCGCGGTGGTCTCCCGCCGAAGCCTCGCTGCCAAGGGAACACCGCCTAGGCAGCGGTCAGTGCTTAGGCACCACCACCTCCTGCAGCGCTGAGGCGTTGGGAAGCAGGGCTCAAGTGGGCACCCCCACCTCCTGCAGCGCCGAGGCAGCGGGAAGCAGGGCTAAAGTGGGAGAAATTCACGGCCAAAAATCCCTTTCTCCTCCATGTCATGGTTCATGTACTTCAGGGAGTCAAAGCCAAAGTTCCTTTCCACCAATTCATTCTCAAACATGGCTGAGATAACCCCCACTACGAGTCTCGTTGTGGAAACACCAGCGACGAGAGTCCGACGTGTTATGCGCCATAACACCAACAGCAGAACGGTTATCCAAATAACAAGGAAGTGTACAACCCTTGCGTTACAGTCCTGGAGCTCTATCAGGCGCGTCGTTAGACCTGGGCATTCAAGGCTATAGCCCCGGATCTTTTGGGATCAGCCTCGGATCTCTATGCCGTAAAAAAATATTATATATTAGTGCTGTCAAGCGATTCAAATATTTAATCACGATTAATCGCATTAATTATTTTCTATTCTAGATATCCCTTGATTTCTTGCTGCTAGCCTTTTAGTGAGATCAGAGTGTTGAGAAGGACAGTAATAAAATAAGTGTCAAAAGGGTTGGTCTGAAGCAGCCTAATTACCCGTAGGTGTGGTTTGGGCGTAACGTGCAACAAACCAATGAGAGTGCCAGCTCCCATCCCCTTTAAGAGCGCATTTGAATCGGACGAGTTGATATTTTGACAGCGTGTCTGCAGTCTCCGATGAGACAGATGCACATGAATTTTAAACTGCAAATGGCTTAGTTTATTGCCAAATAATATGGCCTAAATCACACATGGAATAAGGGGTTTTCTTCCACAACTTCAGAAATACTGAGTCCTCAAATAAATGTCGGCAAAGAAAACGTATGATAGGCTATAACATATGATATGCGGTAACTGTGGTTCTATTTAATTCTATTTAAAAGACATTGCCATTGATTGTATTATGCGTTACGTGTTTAGTTTGCCCAAGTGAAGGAGTTCAAGTACCTCGGGGTCTTGTTCGCGAGTGAGGGAACTATGGAGCGTGAGATTGGCCGGAGAATCGGAGCAGCGGGGGCGGTATTGCGTTCGCTTTACCGCACCGTTGTTACGAAAAGAGAGCTGAGCCGCAAGGCAAAGCTCTCGATCTACCGGTCGATCTTCGTTCCTATCCTCACCTATGGTCATGAGGGTTGGGTGATGACCGAAAGGACGAGATCGCGGGTACTGAGTTTTCTCAGAAGGGTGGCTGGCCTCTCCCTTAGGGATAGGGTGAGAAGCTCAGCCATCCGTGAGGAACTCGGATTAGAGCCGCTGCTCCTTTACTTATAAAAAGGAGTCAGCTGAGGTGGTTCGGGCATCTGGTAACCGTAACGATGCCCACTGGGCGCCTTCCTTGGGAGGTGTTTCAGGCACGTCCAGTGGGGAGGAGACCTCGGGGAAGACCCAGGACTAGGTGGAGAGATTATATCTCTACACTGGCCTGGGAACGCCTCGGGATCCCCCCGTCAGAGCTGGTCAATGTGGCCCGGGAAAGGGAAGTCTGTGGCCCCCTGCTTGAGCTGCTCCCCCCGCGACCCGACCCCGGATAAGCGGACGAAGATGAGATGATGATGAGTGTTTAGTTTGCCTGTGTTTAAACAGAGCACACACGCGCGCCCGCATTCATTCATTCTTTTTAACACTCACTCACGGTAAAACAATGTTTTTCACAGTCAAATAGGCCTACTCATCAATCCTAAAAGTTATGGGCATGCAGGCCTACACGATGTCTGTGTCAAGAAAATATGTGTTTGCTGTACGGTGTTTGCAGATGCATTGATTTAAAAGTACAACTTAGGCTTCCGGTTATGGCGTCGAGCTAGAAAGTCGCACTTCGTGAGTCTCTGACAAGTGAATTATAAAACAGACCCTTTTAAGTCCTGAACGGCAGCTAAGGCGGAGAAAGCAAACCAAAATGGGGAAGAGCAAAAATTCAACCAGACAAAAAACTGAAAATCAGTTTAATGCTGAAATACCAACAACGAGGTCGACGCTAGCTAGCAACGAGCAACGGGCTAGTGACGACGAGGAGGCTGCTAGCCCGCTCGCGGATAATGGCAACACCAAGATGACGGACACAGCCGCAGTCTCCGATGAAGAGTCTCCTCATTACATTCGTCCCCAACAGCCAGATCCTATACTTGCGGCCATTAATTAACTAAAGGCAGAAAGTTTAGAGCGTCATCGTGAAGTCCTTGACGGTATAGCACACATCAGAACCGATCTGGATACAATCAGGGCACGGTTAACCACAGCTGAAACCCGCATAGGTGACACGGAAGATACAGCAGCACAGCTTACAGCCAAGATGACGAAGTTGGAAACGCAAGTAAAGTTTCTTACTGAGAAGAACGAGGACCTCGAGAATCGCTCACGTCGCTCCAATCTCCGTCTCATCGGCCTCCCAGAAACCGCAGAAGGCAGGGACGTAGAAGCCTTCCTGGAGAAGTGGCTCCCCGATATCCTTGGTGCTGAGAATTTCCCTACGGCGGTGCGGATTGAACGGGATCATCGTATCCCCAGCTTCTCCATCGGTCCAATAAATTCCACGCGCTCTGCCCCCTTTCCCAGGCCGTTAATAATGAAGTTTTTAAACTTCAAGGATAAAGTTCGAGGGATGAAGGCGGCGCACGCAAAGGGGAAAGTTATGTTCGAAAACAGGCAAGTGAAGTTTTTTTCCGACTTCTCCGCTGAAGTGCAACGTCAGAGGAAAGCCTATGACGCGGTGAAACAGAGGCTCCGCTCGGAGGGAATCCAGTACGGTTTGCAGTTCCCTGCTAAGCTCCGCATCACACACGGTGGAAAGAACTATACATTTCTGTCGCCTCAAGATGTACATGTCTTCCTCCAGAAACATATCAGGAGCGGCCACCCAGAAGTGGTTGAATAAGTGAGTTATGTCATATGTGCCTGGGTTCCCACCCCACACGGAGCAGTGTGCCATACGGTAATACAGTGCGTATTTACAGATGTTAAAGTGATGCATTTATTGAAACGTTTGAGTAGCTTTCGATGGTAGACTTTATTTCAATGATGACTGGAACTGTTTCATAAGAAATCCTGTATATTCAAAGGGTCTTTATATTACGTAGAAAATAGTCAGAGATAAAGCGTTAACGAGTTAGATTTATTTCCGTTGCTCCTCTTTGCAGGATCAACAAAAGCCAAGGAAGTTGGTGTAATAATTTAGTTTTGACTGTAGATAGAAGGCAGTCGTTAGGTCGATGACACAGGTGTTAACTGTGGTTGTTTTGCAGGTTCTAGCAAATTGTTATATGTCGATGTTGCTTTTCGTGTGTTTGTTTTGTCTTTGTTAGTTTTTTTTTCCTTTTGGATTTCTCACAATTTGTCTTATGGTTATTTTGACCTGTTGTTCAACCTCTTTTGTTAAGCTCGTTGATACGGTGATACAGCCACTCAGATTCAGGATGGTCCCTTTTGACAGATCTATTTATCAAAGTTTACATGGCTAGTAATCAGCTATTTAAAATATCCTCTTGGAATGTCAGAGGCCTGGGTAGATTGGTCAAATTAAAACAAGTTATGACAAGGCTTAAACACTTGGGTTCTAAAATAGTACTCCTACAGGAGACATTTAACTTCAGGTGAAGTTATCAGGTTAAGGAGAAGGTGGCAAGGTCAGGTCTTTGTGGCTAATTTCTCATCCCATGCCAGAGGGGTGGCCATCCTAATTCATAAGTCAATACCATTTCAGGTCAATACCACCACTCTAGACCCCGGGGGCAGGTTCATTATATTACAGGGCTCTCTCTTTGGTCAAAATCTTATTTTAGTAAATGTCTATGGCCCTAATAAAGATGAGCCACAATTTTATAATAATATTTTCCTAACACTTGCCTCACTTAGAGGGGATATTATTATAGGTGGGGATTTCAATTGTGCGTTAAATCCAGATTTTGATCGTAATGGTAACCAGGTCTCCTCCCACAATCAATCGAGGAAAATAATCCTTAACTTCAGGGTAGAGTTGGGCCTTTGCGATGTTTGGCGGGAGCGTAACCCAGACAAGAGAGAGTTTTCATGTAATTCGACTACGCATAAGACGTTCTCAAGATTGGATTTCTTCCTGTTCTCCAAAATGTTAGTACCAAATGTGAAAAAATTTTATTACAATAGCATAATCATCTCCGATCATGCTACCGTATCTATTGAGTACAGTGCTACCAAAGAATCTGAACCTCCCAGATGGAAATTTGATACTAGATGGTTGCAGGATCACGAATGTATCCGCTTCATTGACCAACATATAGATTTGTTTTTTCTTGTCAATACCACTGAAACCTCTTCCTTAATTAGATGGGAAGCTTTTAAGGCGTATATAAGAGGCCAGATCATTAGTTATACCAGCTTTAAATCTAAACAGTTCAAGAACAAAATGACAGAAATTGAAAACCAAATTAAAGAGTTGGAAGGTGAGGTCATAATTAACCATACCCCAGCACTTGAACATAAACTAACCATACTGAGAGCCCATTATAATGAACAGTCAGCAAACAAGGCCCTATCTAATTTAAATAAATTAAAGCAGTCCTTTTATGACCAGGGGGAAAAAGCCGGTAAACTGCTTGCCTGGCGAATTAAAAAATTACAGAATGAGAAAATGATCCACGAAATTGAAAATTCAATTGGAGTTGTTACAAATGACCAAAAGGAAATAAATGAGAGATTTAAATTATATTATGAAAAACTTTATAAATCTGAACTGCCTAGTAACACGAACAAGATCACAAGAAACAGTTTTCTGGACAGTCTTGATTTTCCAACTCTTTCTGTTGAGGACCAGGAACTTCTTGACAGTCCAATGAAGCTTTCAGAGCTAGAAATTGCACTTGCAGCTATGAAGGGGGGAAAAGCGGCAGGCCATGATGGACTTCCCATCGATATATTAAAGACTTTTAAAGACAAGCTGCTGCCTCCCTTTCTGGACATGCTTGAAGATGCATTCAAAATAAATTCCTTGCCACCTTCTCTCTCTAAAGCTCTTATTATGAACATTCTGAAGCCGGGTAAACCACCATCTAAATGTGAATCATATCGACCCATATCACTTTTAAATGCTGATGCAAAGCTTATGGCCAAGGTCATAGCAAAAAGGCTAGACAATCTCCTGCCAAGTCTAATTCATGTAGACCAAAATGGATTAGTTAGAGGCAGACAGGCGTTTCAAAATTTAAGAAGGGTGCTCAATGTTGTTCACAACGAAAAGGAAAGACCAGATGCGGCCATTCTATCCCTGGACGCTGAAAAAGCCTTCGACAGAGTAGAATGGCCTTACTTATTTGAAATATTGCCCAGATTCGGTTTTGGAGAAAACATTGTTAAATGGATAAAACTGCTCTACAACAATCCCACTGCTGAAGTTCTGACAAACACAATTATTTCAGAACCCTTTACACTAACCAGGGGTACCCGACAGGGGTGCCCATTGTCACCTCTCTTATTTGTCCTGTCGATCGAACCCCTAGCAATGACTATCAGATCCCACCCCTTAATAACAGGAGTTACAATTGGAAATTATGAACACCGTCTGGGCCTCTTTGCTGATGATATTGTTATATTCTTGAGACACTTAGCGCAATCCTTACCAACACTTATAGAATTGTTGGACACTTTTGGAAGTATCTCTGGTTATAAGGTGAATAACACAAAATCTAATATTATGTTCTTTAGGAAGACTGAGAGGGACAACCCCCCATTAGTGAATACATTTCATAACTCACCTCATGGCTTTACCTATCTAGGAATAAAAATAACTCCAGATATCAACGACATAGTTCATACAAACTACGATCCAATTTTAAAATCAGTATCAGAATCCCTTAAAAGATGGTCAGAGCTTCCCATTTCTATGATTGGCCGTGTCAACATTATTAAGATGAATATCCTACCAAAACTTTTATATTTATTCCAATCTATCCCTTTGCAGCCCCCTTCTAATCTATTCCCCAAATTGAAAAAAATGACAACAAACTTTATTTGGAACAACAAACGCCCAAGGCTTAGACTCACCCTACTTTACTTGCCATTCGAAAGCGGAGGACTGAAAGTTCCTAACTTTATCTGGTATTATTGGGCGGCCCAGATTAGTGCAGCAATGTTCTGGTTCTCAGACAATTCCACCATACCCTGGGTCTCAATAGAAAATGCCAATACATCTCCTCTACCACTAAAGCTCTATCTGTATTCTAATACATTGAAAAATCTGCTTAAAGACACCCATAACCCATTCGTCAAGAATACAATAAGAGTCTGGTATAAAATTCAATCTTACTTTAAAATAGACCCAGTTATTTCAGGCTTTACACCGATCTGGGGAAATAGCAGATTTTCTCCAGGCAAAAGGGACCTCGGCTTTAAATTGTGGGCAGAGTGAGGGATTAGTAAAGTTATAGATATGTATAATGAGGATGGTCTGCTTTACAGCTTTGATGATTTAAAAACAATCTATAATATACCTTCCAATTTTTTTTTCAAATACCTACAAATTAGGAGTTATATTTTAACAGCACTCAAACAGTCCCCCTATAGACCACCTTTGTCTACTCTCGAACAGGCTGTTATTGATCATCTTAAAGGACGCGGACAGGTCTCTTTGATTTACAAGATCCTTGTGAATGAATCTAAAGAATCATCAGATAAAAGTAGATTGACCTGGTCTAGAGATTTGGATGTAGAGATAACTGAGGACGAATGGAAGAGAGTTTGCCATGATGCACAAACCCAGACTATCAATACCAGATACAAACTTTTACAATTTAAATGGATCATGCGTACATAAATAACTCCCTCTCTGCTACATCGCTTTGATAATAATAACCCAGATGTATGTATTAAATGTGGTCTCGAAGAAGGAATATTGTTTCACTGCCTCTGGAGCTGCCCTAATATTAAAAGTTTTTGGGAAAAGGTAATTGAAACTATTTCAGATGTGATTTGCACCGTGTTGCCTGTCTGCCCTCGCATTTTTATCCTTGGAGTACTTCCACCAGATTTACAGTTGTCAAGTTTGAACAGAAAAATTGTTATTCTCTGCTCCCTACTGGCCAAACACTGTATAGCAGTCACATGGAAAGGTACAGAGACTCCGACAGTGAGTCATTGGCTCAAAAGCCTCTCCAACTGTTTAGCTTTAGAAAAATTGACATATGCCTCCAAGGGGAAAATGAAAATGTTCTTTAAAGTGTGGGGACAATTTATGGGATTTCTTGAGAGCCTCCAAGCAAGAGATTTACTTGATATTTAGATTGTAATTTCTGATGCCAGTGCAAAATTTCGGAGCATAATTTCTATAGAAAATGCAGGTTTACTAATTACTCATGTATCTATTTTTTTTCTATTTTCTTTTTTAAGTATTATTATTTAATTGTGATTTTTTTTTTTTTTTTTTATATGTGAATATTTGTATTTGTCTATGTGTCTATTTGTTGAAAATTTTGAAAAGCCAATAAATATATAAAAAAAAAAAAAAAAAGTACAACTTATTACCGCTGCATCAGCTGTTCTTTCCCAAATAATTTACCAAGAATGTGCGGCTAGGTAGATGAGAGAAGCAAAGTGTATGCGCGAGGTGCACAAGCAATCCGTATGCATCTCATGCGCATGTATGCATGCGCCCTTAAAATAGCATCTGAACAACGCGCCACTGACTTTAAACCAGGTATTTCCTGGTCAGTAGCGCAATGGTATTCAGAGACTCCTTCCACCGAACCGCCCCTTGGGGCGCATGATCAATCCCTAATTTACCGGCGAGTGGCGCTGGTGGGAAAAGAACGCTCTGCGCCAGTTGTAAACTAGCAACGACACATGCGCCAGTGACTAAGTCACTTGCGCCGGATGCAAGATAGGGCCCTAAGAGCCTCGTTAGCCTACTATAGCCTCAGTGGCGTAACCAGCGGACATTTCTAGTATTGGATGCGTTTTATTATAACACATTGGTAATGGTGTATCACGTGCGTCTGAGCCTAATGTGGGCCATTATGTTCTTAGTTTGAGAGAGACAGTCCAGGAAATGTTTGAGCAGGCAGGGCACTTAAAATGTGTGAGAGAAAGTGGGGGGGATTTGTGCAGACTGACATAGGCTACTCATAAAACGTAGCATAAAATAATGTAAAAAAAAATAAAAAATACAAAAATTATAAAAAAGAAAAGAAAATATTAATTATAAAAATATTAAAAAAAAATGCAAAGGAGCAGGCAAAAGGCTGGGATATGGTGGGGATTGGTCACGTTGACGGGAATGTTTAGTGACATGTGGGAGGGTGGAGGGGGTTAAAAAAAAGTCTCAATCATTCTTCGACGTGCATGAAAACCAGCCGCGTAGTTATGAGGGAGGCCGTCCTCACACCGATCTTCCTCGTCGTCATCATCCTCAATGTCGTCCGGTTCAACCAAAGCTACCCCAGCCTTAGCTGCAATTTTGTGCAACATAGCTGTCACACATATCACAGCGCATGACTTGGCCGGCGAAAACTGGAGCCCTCCGCTGGACTTGTGAAGGCATCTAAAGCGCAACTTCCACCTCCTGATCGTGCGCTCAGGATTAGGACTGATATATATGTCGGCCTAGGCTTAATCAATTGTGTTTTAATATCTTTAGCATTCATATTATTGCAATCTATTCTTTTCGTAGGCTACTCTGCGGTTGGCCTTGATGGGGTGATATTTTAACCCTTTTTAAACCCATTTTCCTCCGACATTCCTGCGTCTCCCCCTGCGTCATAGCCCGTTTCAGCACCATGTCAGTGGACAGGTACAATCGTACGATCGTCATGAGTGCAGCGAATGCGCGTTCACGTTAAGAGGAGTTTCGGGAAACGCTCCAAAGAAATTATCGATGGTTCGAAAGATCCATCTTTCGAACCATCTTACTAGCGAAGATCCATCGATATCGGGAAACGGGGCCCTGGTCTCACAGGAATCCGTGAAATGACTACGGACGCTTAACTCGAAATCCGTGGCCACATCACGGAAATCGGCGTGTTTCCGTGATGTGGCCACGGACTTCGAGTTAAGCGTCTGTCGTCATTTCACGTATTCCTGTGAGACCAGGTTGCACAAACACACACACACACTTTTAAGGAGTTGTTCACCCGCTCCGTATCCGTGCATGCCCCAACAAGTTTTGCGCGGCGTACTTGTTGTTTTGTTTCCGGTGTAGATCCAGTATGTTGTTGTAGTTTTTCTAACGCAACCAGTTGTTGCTAGGCAGCAGGTGAAAAAACTAAGTTTGCCAAGCCAAAAGAGCGTTAATCGTGCGTTCAAAAAATTATCGCTGTTAAAATTGGTTTGCGTTTACGCCGTTAATAACGCGTTCAATTGACAGCACTATTATATATATTGTGGCAGACGCCAGGGAGGAAGGAGGGGAGTGGTAGATCTGGAAACCTACTAGCTCCACCCCCAAGCCATATATGGACTTCCTCAAGGCATATATGGACTTTAACGAGGCAGGCCTGAAGGCCATTAAGATAGAGTGCTTGCTGATAAAGAGGGGAGTAGGCTACCACAAGCCGGACTTAGGGCTGGGGAGCAGGCAGGATCTGTGTGATCGCCTGGAAGCTCGGTACGGCCGACTACAGAGAGTCTCTGCGTGAGCTTCTGTAAATTTTGTACGGCCAAGAGGGTAAGAAACCTGGAACTTAGATCGACAACCTGTGTCCCGACCATTTCCTGTTTGGGACCCTCCCGGCGACGACTCCTGAACACGTACTTTGGATTACCCTTTGTTTTACTCTGGTGATAATTAGTTTCCCTGTAAATAAACCCTCCCTTTGAACTGCTCTCTGTGTGTTGGATCGTTTTGTCTATTCAACTTGGTAGCGTGGAAACCCCACACCCACTGGCCCGCTACAATATATATAATAATAATAGCTGCTTTCACATATACACGTAAATACTGCTTTTCTGAATATATGCTGAATCTTTGCAGCAACATTGACGACGATCGCGATGAGTTCTGCGGTCTGTTTTGCCTCCGTGCTGTCTGCGTCAAACCAAAACAAACCTGAGTGAAAGCGGCAACACTTATCCCGCCTCCTGCAAACTTACATAATATCCCTCCCCTTGCAATGCCGGCGCCGGCACTGTCTGCGGGAGCAAGACGTTATTCAAACAAAAATGATCGCAAATCTTAAATCACATCACTCATTGTTTTATTATTTCATTACACATTTTCTTTCATTCTTAATAATAAATAAATAATATAAATACATAGCCAACTTGGGGCCTGTACTACGAAGCTCGATTAGAGGGTTAGCGAGGTATGTTGAGCTGAAAGCCTGGGTTAGCTGTACCACGAAAGTCGATCTCTTTAAGCGTCGCTGTATCACCATGGTGACTTACGCTCGCAACCAAACCTGGTCGGGAGCAGCTTTTCAGCTTAGTCTATCCGGAGATCGGGTACTTATATCGGCGTGCGCAGCTTCCTAGCCCCTCCTCCGATGATGGCGTCACCATTTGTGGGTGTTCCCGTGGACCTCGGCGCACTTATGGTACAGGCGTCTCTCCGGAGACAGAGGGTTTTTCGGCACAGAACCGATCCCATGGCATTGTCTGACGATATTCTTTATGAGAGATACAGATTCTCGTCAGAGGGTATTCATTATTTGATCTTCCTTGTTGGACCGTATGTAGTCAATGCTACACAAAGAAGCCGTGCACTTACTAGCCGCGTTTACATGGACACATCTGATCGGCATAGATTTCTATGCGGAATAGAAAATGATCATATATACGCCTCATTCGGAATACAAAAAAATTGTAATCAACATGCATACACTTATTCCGAACAGATTGGGGTTTAAAGAGCTCCGTTGGTACTTTTATGCACACCGAACTTGACCACTGTCAAGGAAAGTGGATTTATTGCCTGATTCCCGTCTTTGTTCGTAAGTAGTCCGGTAAGCGTGTCCGGTTGCTCAGCGACGGGACATGGGTGTTTATTAATGACGTGTTCGCGTATCGTAGTGTCCGCGCGCGTCCGAGATAACTGTAAATGAGTAGGCTACTACTAGTACTTTTGCAGGCTGAACGTTAAAATACTTAACCCAGAGAGACCACTCTCTCCCACCAGTCTTGGCTGCGGACTCGCATTCAAATTCCTCTTGTTTGCGGCGGAGGTGGGGGTAAATATAAAGATCGGACGTAGCTGTGCTGTCCTCCTTCTTAATTGAAGGAGCAGGCAGAGAAAAGCTCTCTCCTGCTGTGCTTTCATTAAAATCAAATTCACAATGCCAAATAGTGATAAGACGTCCATTATGTCGCCGCCGGTCCAGAGATTTGTCAGGTATGCGCGAGAGACATAACTGACACTTTTGTTACTACCATGTATACAGTAGGGGATCACATTTTAGGAACAGATCTATTCCGCATAGAAATCTATGCGGATCAGATGTGCCATGTAAACGTGGTTAGTGTTTCGCAGTGTGTCTGTGTTTGAAGGTGGCCCTGCACGTTCAACGTACATTAACCTATAGTCAAGTGCCGTGTTGTCCATTATCCCTTATATAACCGCTATGTCAGTGACACAATTAGGCCTAGGCATTTTTTATTCTACAAATTCATATTATAGCTGTGAGAATTGTTAAGAAAAATCCCCTCCATCGTCGGAAAACCAAATCATAGGCTAGATTCACCTGAAATTATTCAAATGGATGCTTACAACTTACCACATTGAATAATATTTTTATATTTATTTTTGACTTGGCCCCATGTTCGTAGGAGCAAACATGGGGCCCCACATATATGGGGGTAAAAGGGATGATGATACATAATATTATTTAGACAATATGCAGAATCTTTTCAGTTACGAATTAACACGGTCGGCTATTTTTTGCCAGCACGCCACCCTAGCCATATTATGGGCAACCGTGTTCCCCTTGGCTGTGATTTGAACTTTGAATTCCTCGTAGGAGTTCATAATAATACACTGCTCGCCTTGGATGAAATACACCGCTCTCGCGCTATTTATTTTGCATAAGGGTGAGTCAAATGACGCGAGAAACGCCCCTTTTATGTGAACGCGCATTGAACCTAAAGCGGAAAACCTGGTTCAAATAATTGAATCTAAAGTGAGCGTCGTGGTACCATTTAACTCTGATTGCGAGTTGCGGCTCTGTCGAGCCAGGTTTTCCCAAGAAAGCCTGGGTATGTTCAGCGAGGTTCGTGGTATACCCCCTGGTGTTGCAAAACAAATTCTGGTGGTGCTATGGCAACATCCTGGCGCCGCGCCACTTCTCAGAGGTCTTCTCAGGTAATAAAATATCGTTGATAAGAGATGGATGGAAGAAAATTATTTGGGAAGAAAAGGGCAGAGCAAGAACAAGAGGTGGAGAGTGTGGCATCATCTCCCGCAACCCGTGATGAGAACACTTCGAACAGCTCAGGTTCGTGAAAAGCAAGAGGTTTGTGAAAAGCGTAATTGGCTGAAAACGAGGGAGGCATCTGATTGATTACAGAGTTCCTGGTTGAAAAAAATGCATTTGTGAATCCAGCCACGTCAGGAGTCTCTCAAAAATCCACTTATAAATACAGACCAGTTCACACACAAAGTTCACAAATGAAAAGCGTCTTGTTAATTGAAGTTTAACAGTTTGCATATAAAAGTAACAACATCCAAATACATTTTTGATTAAAATTGCAAATATTTTTTAAATTCATATATTGATGGATTTATATCACATTTATTTAAAACAAGCCACATTTGGGTGTGGATCAGAAATGTGTTTGTGAAACTTATTTTTGTTTAGGGCTTTATTTTACATTTATACATACCGATATCCATTTGTGGGTGCATTGAAATGTATTTGTGAGAAGAAAGTAATTTATATATAAATCACAAAATACATTTGTGAATCCTTCTCTGTGCATTCATTATTAATGAGACTGTTCTGACCCCATACGCTTGAGCCTCCGTCTTTTTAAAGGCGAGCAGAACACCTAGTGCTCGTTTTACACCGAACGCAAGTTTTAGCCACTGGGGGACCATAGGCAGGCTAGGGGAACTCATATTTGTGTTAGAAAACCTCATGAAGTGCGATTTTCATGCCACGGGACCATTAACGGTTTTATATGACAAAATGAACGACCTGCCAAAAACATAGTCTTACCTGGGAGAGTGCTCTGCCATCGACACCCGCGCAGGTAAGAACGCACTCGCACACACCACAGCGACACACGCGCAGGTACGAACACACACGCACGCGCACACACCGCAGCGACACTCGCCCATAACGTCTTAGCTCGGAGACTGTGTCGCCTATGGGCGTAGCGGACGCGGGGTACGTGGGGGTCCCCCTCCATTTCCCGTATCTGTGCCCTCTGTCCCCTGCACTTTTTACAGCCATTACAACCATTCAATTCATTTCTAACACGTGGAAACGCGTTTTTCCGATCCGTCTTTGAACGCACCATGAGCAGGCGGAACCAGGTGACAAACACCGCTGTCATGTTGTGATTTCAATCACAGAGACGTTGATTCAGAATCGGATCTGTTTCAAGCATGTTCAGCAAACCAGCAGCTGCCAAGAGGCCAAAAACTTTACATTGTTTTTTCCAAACAAACCGTGTAAGTTGAGTAATGCTGTTGCATGTTGTTTAGTTAAATGATGACTGACTAATAGATGTCAATATATCAAGTTAAGATAGTTAACAATTGTTAACTGTCACCTACGTATGTTAAATCGCTTGCTAGGTGCAGAGATGATGGTAACTAGTTACGTTTACTTGAGTAACTTTTTTGATAAATTGTACTCAAGAGTTGTTTTACTGCAAAATAATTTTTTACTTATATTATTCTAAAGTAACAATACTCCTACTTGACTACAAGTTTTGGCTACTCTCCCACCTAGGAATAAACCCACTCCTCGCATTTCTACACAGAACTTGTGCTCACGGTTGTTTTGTACATATTTTTTAATCTTCATACAATAGAAAGAGAGATTATCGATAGGATAAAAGTGACTTCGAGATTAATTTCCACAGCTACGTCACCACTACTATTCTTAATGCTATTTATACGTTTTGCTTTGCATATTTATTATCTGTCATTGCAGGAGAAATTATAACTGGCTAAGGAAATGTCTTTAGGATAAGAGTGACTCTAAGATTAGTTTAGTTTATATTCAAAGAGACTTTTTGCTGATACTGTTTGACTACTGCACTATTTGTGTTTTAAAGGAAGCAGGTATAGGCCATACCATTTGTCTTAGTCTTGATTAATTTTGCACATCTGTGCTGTCATAGTTGACGACGGCAAAGGTAAAATAGCTACATCTTCATGTCGATATGTTATCGACATGATCGACAGTTAAATTAAATGAAGTGGCTTATTACCCTGTCACTTCCACTCTGAACAATTCGTCCCCCTCACTTCTGAAATAATGGCTACGCCCCTGATGTCGGCCATAACGTCTTAGCTCACCCATAATGTCTGTTCACACCAAACGCGACAGGATCCCATACAAAGTGAACGTATAGACGCGTTTCGGGCGAATTTCTCGCGAGAGAAAACCGGCGACAAGTTTTGATTTGTCGCGCCACACTTTTGCCGTACACAGGCGAGTGCGTTCACGAGAATTTGTCACGCGAAACATTCGCTCGAGTTCAAATATTTGAACTTTGACGCAAATTTCGCGTGATGACAGCCAATCAGCGTTCAACAGCGTGCCCACTGAGTCACATGTGTAACGTAACAGCCAATCAGCGTTCAACCGTCAAACTCAGTGCAGTGCAGTCCGGGGTGAACTGCAGCATTGAGGAGAAAGTGAATGTTGCCATTTGCGACTCCCTGAGCTCTATATATAATATAATATATAATATAATATTTGTATGCCATATCACGGCCAAAGCTCTTTGCGCCTCCGGATGGCCGTAGCGCGGGGAGCTCTCATAGGGATTGGGCTTCTCGGGGTTTGTTTACCGGCGTTGCTATGTTTCCGGTCTTGTGTGTTCCAACGGTTTATTAGGTAGGCCTATCTAATAAATCTGTCTATTCTATACTTCATTCACTGCCTCTTCCGTTGTCATTACAATATTATGAATATACTGCGTCGGCTCCTCCGACGTCTCTCCCTCTTCCACAAAAGATAAAGACATGCAATGGTGGATATCTTGTTGTGGCGCGACAAATTCGACAACTTGCACAGTTACGGATTATGATGTGTGGCGCGACAATTTCGGCGCCAACGCGAACGGGCGAAAAATTTCGCGTTTGGTGTGAACACACAGTTAGCTCGGCGAGTGTATCGCTGCCTTTGTATTGACGTACGGTGGGTGCGCGTGCGTGTGTGTGCCTGCATGTGTGCGCTTCCGTGTATGTTTCGCTGCCTTTGTCTTGACGTACGGTGTGTGTGCGTTTCCATCAGGGATGGAAATTAACACCCGCCACACGCCATTTGCGGGTGGATTTGTATGGTGGCGGGTGAATTGTGTCACTTCACCCGCCACTGTGGCGGGTAATACTTTCCAGTCAGGTCCGATCAAATTTGCATATCTAATACATTCGTTATACGGCGCTGCACAGTTCCACAACCATTACTGTCAACATCCGGGCCCCTTCTTCCTCTACGCCTCTTTTGCTGAACTGCGACTGTCAATATCCGGGATAATATCGGTAACAGGGCTCTCAAGTCTCACGCGTTCGGCGTGAGACACACGCAATTCAACCCATGCACACGCTCACACGCCACACGGTATGGTAACCAGACGTCCTCTTTTGCCCGGACAAGCCCTCTTTTTGACACACTTTTAAAAAATGTGTGTCGGAATTTCAAAATCGTCCGGGATTTTATTAAAGCCTCATATATGTTCACATTGAATTTGAGTTGCGTTTCTCTGGGTCGTTCACAAACTAGTTAGGCTACGCCCTCCCCTACTCAGTTCTGTTCGCTTCGCATTGGTGGAAGTGAGTAGGGGGAGTGGTTAAGTAGAGCCTTCAGATTGGACGGTTTGACCTACTCAGTTACCGTCGTGTTTTGTATTTATTATTTTACCATTATTGTTTTATAGGGACAAACATTAACAAATTTCTCCTACAGGGGATTGATAAAGTTCTATCTATTGAACAGAAAGAAACACTTGGTCATACTTTACACACTTTACCACAGCATTGGCCTACTGAATGCCACAGATATATTTTCAGCATTGGACTGAATGCCACACATATTTTCTTCTGAATATTAGTGTTAAGGGCATATAATGCTTACTATCATACGTTAGTTACCATGTCTGTGTGGACACATTTGTATACAGTCACATGTAAATACAAAAAAACAAATGTTCCTATTGACTTATGATGGTGTAGCCATGCATGTTGTTTTATTATTAATGTCAATTCGTTTTTTAATGAAAATACTTTGTATAGATGAATTATCCCCAAACTTGTCATCGTAACACCAAATGATGTGTATGAAAAACACTTTTCTTATCTATTGTTACTATTATATTGTTTAAAATGTACGCATATATTAAAAAATATATAGCGTATAAAAAGTGGCTGGTAAAAAAGATGAGTGGCTGGTAGATTTTTAAATCTACCTGCCACAGTGGCTGGTGGGCAAAAAAGTTAATTTCCATCTCTGGTTTCCATGTATGTTTGTGCGCATGTGCGTGTGTGCGGTGTGTGCATGCGGTGTGTATGTGCGTGCTTGCAGTGTATGTATGCGTTTGCGCGTGCTGTGTGTGAATGTGTGAGCTGCAGGCTGTATGCACATGCGCACATGAGTAACTGGAGCGACAGGCCTGCTGTTATAGTAGGAATATATAACTAATATAACTATCATTTTAATGAATAGAAACATCAAACATTTCTAGAACCATTTCCAAACCATTATGACGGACCAGGCATGAGATGAAACAACAACAACAATGACCTACCACAGCTATCTTTTCATCGTTGCTGCTTCACTTTTAAACGCAGCAATGATGTGACTCGTGCTCCATTGGGTGTCTGCATGAAAAGCATCCACAAATCTCTAATATCCACCACTTACAATTGTAGTTTGCACATCCAAATTGCATTTCAGCGAATTAATTAACTTATACAAGTGCAGCCTCTAACCCCAATCCAAAGTTGGTTAAAAGAGGCTGCTGCATTTCTTGCCAAATTAAAATGTAAATGGTTGATTTAACGAGTCAGTGTAATTGGGCACCATAGCCAGTGGCGAGCCAAGTATTTGGAAAGTGGGACACAGCCAGCGAGAAGGAGAGAATCCTAAAGGGCATAATGAGTCCACGAGGAGACCGGGGGTCCGTCTCATAACAGGAAGTGACATGGGGTTATTTGCGCCCTCGTTCCTTAAAACACAACGATTCAAGATCCGTGTTGTAGGACCCGGACCCCACAGGCACCGTGGAGTCAACCATGTAAGGGTCGCAATAAGGGCAGGACAAGCAGGTCGCTTCTGGTCTCTCCATCCAGGCAATGAAATGACCAATCAGCCTTCAGTTACCCTGGTGTTACGTGTCAATCATTACTGAGTTCAGAGGGGAAGGAGATGAACCAGCTGGCAAATGAGTCATCTCATTAGAACATCCGTGCACACACACACACACACACACACACACACACACACACACACACACACACACACACACACACACACACACACACACACACACACACACACACACACACACACACACACACACACACACTAGGGATGGGCAAAATGATTCTTTTCCGGGAACTAGTTCTTTCAGTTCAGTTCACTATAACGATTCGTTTATTTGATTCGTTCGTTTTGATTCGTTCGTTACGTCAGATTACATCTTAAAAAAAATTAAAAATAAAAAAACTTTTTTTTATAATTTTTTTTTTTTAATATGTCGTGGGTCCGGATAGGACCGTCAAGTCCGCAGTCGGCCGTTTGGAGATGCCTGCTATATAGTATATCGAACGTCCCACCAATATTTATACCACTTGCTTACTCTCTATATTTCATTTATGGTTTTACATTTATAATTTTATTTTACTTTACATTTAATTCTTCATTGTTCAGGCATTACAGAACTTGCATGGTCATAAATAAAAAATACGAACTGCAGTTTTATGGAAGTAAATCTGTGCCATCGGGTTTTGAAAATAAAAACACATTGAATTATAAGCACTGAATATTTATGCATTGAAATAACCTACCTGAATTTTTTGCCTCTGAATTTAACTCTTTACATTTTCAATATATCATATTCACCTTCATTTTTCAATGTTAAAAAATTCAACGTTAAAAAATTCGACGTTAAAATATTCAACTCAAATATTTTCAGCGTCCAAAAATTCAGTCCGCCAAAGTCACTATCAAAATTCAATGTACGAAATTCAGTGTTAACATCCGGGGACCCAAGAAAGAGCAATCGATCCTAGATGCTAGATCGCGGTCAAACGAGTGGTCGCGTCATTCGGGTCAGAGGAAAAAACTAACCACCACAACGATGGAGTTTGGGGGATTTATCAATGTTTATTTTGAGCTTGGCCTCAAATATTCGGACATCAAATCAATACTTGCCAGTAGGCACGCCTTCCACATAAGTGAGAGACATCTGAAGAGGATACTGCGAGATAGGGGACACTCGCCGCAAGGCGTACTCTGACCTGTGGGTCCTGGTGGATTTTATTAGCGACCAACTGCAGTACTCTGGACAGCTTCACGGGTACCGATGGATGTACGCTAAATGCAGGGAGCATCGACTGCGTGTGAGGAAAGAGGATGTGCGGTTGTTGTTGAAAGAGCTCGATCTCAGAGGAGTGTCACGTAGGGCGAGACGTCTCAGACGACGAAACTAACTCCAGTGTAGATAATAATAGATAGTGTACATGATAATACAACTAGTATTACTTTTCATACCCTGACATGTTTTGATTGTAAATGTAGTCTTCGTTTAGAAGACTTAGATTTAGAAGAAGCCTGCAGTCTTCTTCTAAATGTCACATGATGTTGCTGTGGTGTCAAGACAGCTGATTTTATACAGGTTTCAGGTCATCCTACTTGAACCGGCAGGACGACCGCACCCCCTGCTGTATACAATCAGCTGTCTTGACACCTTAGCAACATTTATGTGACATTAAGAAGAAGTCTGCAGGAACTTGTCATGGTATGAAAAGTAATACTAGTTTGATTACAAGAATAATTAAGTAAATTGTTCTTGAACAAGTACAATCATTAATTCATTAAGTTTTTCATCTAGCTAATGTGGCCAGTGAAAAATATGGAGAAAAAAAATCAGGAAACAGCACTAAACTTGTTTGGCAATTTTTTGTTTATTCAGAGTTCCACATACGGGATAGCAATATAGTTACAGTAATAACAAATCTTCCATTCTCAACAAAAACATGAATAGCGTGTGTTGTCGTTTTTTAACCCCTCTCTCAGTATTTGAAACGACAGGTTGTAAATGCAGATAATTTCAAAATGCTTTTCTGTCGGCAACATGTCAATATTTGTACTGATTGGCCATCAGAAGTTCAGAGTTCGATAGATACATACATTTTTTTGGTCCCATCATTTGAAATCCAATGATATTCTATCATGAAAGAAAGTATTCACATTTAGTTACTGAAGCCAGTTACCTTTTTTGTTAAATACAATTCTAACTGAAAAAAGTGATACATTTGTTAAAGTAAAGTTCTGAAATTGATACACATTTGATTTACTTTTTACAGGCTTTGTCTATAAAGCCCCCCCTAATTTCTGTGTTTCTAAACTATCGTTTAAAGGAATATAACATTTGCCAAAAGCTAGAGATGCTGAGCTATGACTTTAAAGGAAACTTATAAAGGAAAAGGACAGCACGGTGAATTACTTATGTGACCAAAAAATCCTGCCACTTCGAAGCTCAACACAAGACACAACTAAATACGCCTGACCTACACACATGCCCTGATGGCCTCTCTGAGGTGCATGTACAAATTCACTGCCTGATATGAATCTGTTGCTAGAGTGAGATTGGACTCAGCCATAAAGATGTTGCATAGTTCATATAGATCTGGATCACACGGTTTGGTCTGGCGAAAGATACATTCATTTTTGCACAGTTGAAAATCATAATCTTCAATTGGGGAAAGGAAGTCTCTTGTCCCATAGAGTTCAGGTAATGCAAACATCACGTTCGGCCGACCGCTGGGGACGTTAAGGTTTTTCGATGGCCTGATGGTGTGTGTGTTCCAGGCCTGTGCAGTGTCATCCAACTCATCCTGTTAAAAGCAAGAATATAAAAACAGTAAATACATTAAGGAAGAACTATAAATGCATATCCAGGGCTGTTCGCTTATTTTTTTTAAGTGGTAGCACTGGTGCCAGCAAGCACAAAAATTCAGTAGCATAAAAATAAATTTTGTAGCACAGCGTGATATTGCATAACCATAACCCTTGCATTTCACTCTAATTACCTTTGAGCATGTCCTCTTGGTCCATTGGCCCATAGAACAATAATATTAATATCTATATCTGTATATTGTTTATCTATACACATAATTGTCATAATAATGATAAACATTTTTAGAACATTTCCTTTTAATTAAAACCAAACTTTATACATTGAACACAGCCTATTCAATTAATTAGTATACATATTTCTACAATCTAGGATAAATTAAATAGATTGTTGTGAATGTTTTTGGAGTAGTTCTTCCATGGCTTATTTCAAAATGTGTCTATATAGGCTACTGTTGACTGCTCTCAGCTCTCTGCAGCTGAAGGACAAGATGTGTCCAGCCAAAGTGGCGGGTGGACTCAATAACTTAAGACTACTTTACCCAGTTTGGCGAGTGTTAATTTGGAGCCATCGGATTTTGAAAATAAAAACCCATTGAATTCTAAGCACTGAATATCTATGCATTGAAATAACGTAACTCAAAATAAAATGTTTGTATTATTGGATTTGAATAATTATTAGCTATTGCATATATAAACCCATGCAAAATCCCATTCACAAATATGTACAAGTTTTAACAATACTTGCTACACTTTTGTATTTATTTATTTAGTTTAATTGATTATTTATGTTTTTTCTTGAAGTGCTATTTTTTTTTACATTACATAGATTGCACATACTGCACCCCTGAAATCTTCAATATATACGTTATAAAACAATGTACATGGGGTGAGTAGTGGTGTAAAATAACGTGATTCTGCAGTGGGAGAATTATTTGATAGAGCCAATTGGTCTATCCACATACTGTGTAACGTGCGATGGTACAGTAGGTCAGGGTTAGCAGGAAGGAGACAACATGCGAGATTCTCCTCACGGTACTTTTAGTATACTATAAGCTTTTGACCATACCACGCCAGGTCTCCACGGCACTATATTTAACACACAGGTGGAAAGTCCGGGATTCCTGCCTACAACAAATCAGTAACTAAATAACTCATATTAAAAAGGGAGACTTCGATCGTATACAGCTGTTTATTCTAGCCGAGCGAAAGAGCACGCACTTCTTCACTGTACGTGAAGAAGAGGGAGGCGCCACCTAGTGGCGCTACATATTATAAACCTGACTGTTAGAACTGTACCCCTGAAATCTTCAATAAAGACGTTATAAACCAGCATCAAAATGTGCCCGTTGACTTGTGGCTAGCCTAGCTAGCCTAGTCTCCAATGATAAAGAACACCAAGGCTAACTTGGGAATCAGGCCCTATGTCCAAAATTCCGAACTACCCCTATTTTTCAATTCGATGTCCTTCTTATGTACAAGTGTCCGTTAGTATTGTCCATTGCTGAATCTTACAGAAACAACCCATACGAATGGCATATATATAAAATGTACTCACCGAAGCACTATTACTGCTGCTGTTGCCATTGGACATGGCTAAATCTGTTTTGCCTTCCCGCGTGAGAGAGTCAGGTATCCAACGACGCGCACACTCGTTTGACAGCGATCTAGCATCTAGGATCGATTGCTCTTTCTTGGGTCCCCGGATGTTAACACTGAATTTCGTACACTGAATTTTGATGGTGACTTTGGCGGACTGAATTTTTGGACGCTGAAAATATTTGAGTTTAATATTTTAACGTTGAATTTTTTAACGTTGAATTTTTTAACATTGAAAAATAAAGGTGAACATGATATATTGAAAATGTAAAGAGTTAAATTCAGAGGCAAAAAATCCAGATAGGTTATTTCAATGCATAAATATTCAGTGCTTATAATTCAATGTGTTTTTATTTTCAAAACCCGATGGCACAGATTTACTTCCATACAGTTTAATTTCTTTGTTTGTTCTTAAATTGACGTAGAATGGAGCAAAGACTCCTGGGATTGGGAAATGTGTTTATCCAATAAACAGATGGAGGTCAAGTCTATTTTCGAAAAAATGTAGGGGGATATATGAGTCGAATGGTATGACCCAAGATACGTCAGAGAGAGAAAGCGCGCATATTCGACGGTACCGCCTTGTCATTGGTTTACCCAGGTGCCATTCCAACACCATTGTTACCTCTCATTGGCTGAATCTTTGAGGAAGTTGTAGACTCAATCAATATGAGTCGCGGGGAGACGGAGCTCTGTTCGTTTGTATATTTTATTTACGTGACCATATGTTTGGTTGATGTTAAAAAAAAAGAATCAAAGAACCAGTTCTTCTTGTTTTGGGGAACCAGTTCTTGTCGTTCACGTTCGGGATTCGTTCTTTGTAACGAATCAGTCGCGACCGACACATCCCTAGTGCTCAGCAGTGATTGATTTGTAAAGTTGCTTTAGTGACTGCTTTATGGGCACAGTTGTGGTAACGTGTCCAGGGTCTTAGCTTTGTTTTCTATAGCTTGTGGATTTGTCAGCTGTAGTGTTGGATGAGGTGTGTGCTGGGCGTACTGATGTAAGTTGTAACCTTGGGTAAAAGTGATTGGTGTGTTTTGTTATTTATGCTTGGTTATTGAAGTTATCTAGTATTGCGGCTATCTATGACTTTATTAGTGCACCCTCGGAGGAGTTGCTTGATCAGCTCACTAAAGAACAGCTCCTTAGTCTTGCCAGTCATTATGACATTGAGATTGCCAGTGGTGATAAACGTCTTAAAGATAGTTTAAGAGAAGCACTTAAGGCAAGCCTAGCAGAAGGAGGCGTCCTGAGGACGTCGGCTCTACCAGCATACCAGCATCAACTTGTTCTTCCTCAAATGTCAGATGCTGTGCTGGAGTTCAGGTTGAAGGAGTTGGCGTTTCGAGAATTAGAACTAGAGGATAAAGAAAAAGAGCGTATCCTTAAGGAAAGACAAATGCACCTAGAGGAAAGACAAATGCACCTAGAACATGAGCGTTTCTTGAAAGAGCTTGAATTTAAGCATGCTGCTTTGAGCTCATCCAGTTCTGCCTCGGCTCAGTTTAACGTAGCGAGAAACATCAGACTAGTACCTCCATTCGCTGAGAAAAATGTTGAGCGGTACTTCGCTCATTTTGAACGAGTGGCTACTGTTTCAGACTGGCCAATACATGCCTTGACATCGCTTTTGCAAAGCGTTTTGGTGGGAAAAGCACAAGACGCTTACGCTTCTTTAAACATTGAGGATGTCAAGGAATATGAAAAGTTAAAGGCGCCATTCTAAGAACTTATGAGCTCGTTCCTGAGGCGTACCGCCAGCGTTTTAGAGGCCTCAGTAAGCTGGATGAACAAACTTATGTTGAGTTTGCAAGAGAAAAGGAGATCAGTTTTAGTTCTTGGTGCAAGTCACAGAAGGCGGAAACTAAGAAGGATCTTAAGACTTAGTTCTGCTGGAGGACTTTAAAAAATTGTCTGCCTGTTGCTGTGTACTTATCTCAATCAACAAGAAGTGTCCACTCTTGATGAGGCTGCTGTTCTAGCAGACAAGTTTGTGTTGACGCTTAAGGTAAACTTTGATAGCGACCAAGGTGAGCGAAGGGGAAGGACTGGTTTTAGTAGACCTCGGTTTCCAACCACTTCCTCCACCTGCTCAGAACCTCCTCCCACCGTTTCTACAACTTTCGCTAGAAGATCGGCTACTGTGAGTACTCCGTTAGAGAAGACTTGTTTCTATTGCAAGAACAGTGGTCACTTCATTGCCGACTGCCCTGTCTTGAGTAAGAAACATGAGTCTTATAAGCCTGTTGCCTTACTAAAAACGGTGAAAAATTGTGCTGTCATCCAAGACATGGACCAACCCGCTCAAAAGAGTGAGCTGCCTGGTTCTTCGTCTTTCCTTATGGATGGTGGTGTTTCTCTTGTCACTGATCCTTCAACCAAGCAACCGATTAAGATTTGGAGAGATAGTGGAGCTTTTCAGTCTTTGATTCTACAGGACCTCCTACCGTTTACTGACCAGTCCAAGTTGGGTTCCAGTGCCCTCGTCCAAGGGTTTGGGGGGGGATATCTGTCTCTGCCTATGCATAAACTTACCCTTGAAACTGGTCTTGTCTCTGGGGAAGTAGCTTTAGCTGTGTGTTCAAGCCTTCCCATTAAAGGGGTGTCCTTCATCTTGAATGACCTAGCCGGTGGTAGGGTGCTTACGGCTCCTGAGGTTGTCCCTTTTCCTGTAGTGTCAAAACGCCCAGATGATCTTCAGAAGCCCAACCAGAAGATTCCTTAAGCTCCCTTACTTCCTATCCCTGCCATAGGAGAGCCTTTTGAGCGTATCTTGATCGATTGTGTTGGTCCCCTTCCTCGTACCAAGTCAGGTTACATGTACTTGTTGACAATCATGTGTACAGCTACCCGGTTTCCTGAAGCTATCCCTCTACGTAGGATCACCGCTTCAGCCATTTCCAAGGCCCTTATTAAGTTCTTTGCAGTGTTTGGCCTGCCGAGAGTTATCCAGACCGACCAGGGTTCGAATTTTATGTCCCGTGTGTTCTCGCAGGTTCTCCAGCAGTTGTCTATTGAGCACCAGACTTCATCTGCTTGTCATCCAGAGTCTCAAGGAGCCCTTGAGCGGTTCCATCAGACCCTAAAGTCCATGTTACGAGGCTACTGTAAGGAGTTTGAGAGAGATTGGGATGAGGGAACCCCTTTGCTCCTCTTTGCAGCTAGAGAGGTCACTCAAGGGTCCCTTGGCTTTAGTCCAGCTGAACTGGTGTTCGGTCATACTGTGAGGGGCCCTATGAACCTTTTGAAAGATGGTTGGCAAACCAGTTCCCCTCCACAAATTTGCTAGGCTTTGTTTGCCATTTTCGGTCAAAGCTGAACAAGGCATGTGAGCTGGCGAGGCAGAACTTGGGGGAAGCCCAAGGACGGATGAAGGGGTGGTATGACCAAAGGGCAAAGCATCGGGCGTTCTCTCCTGGTGACAAGGGGTTGCTGCTGCCACTTCCAGGGTCTGCTTTACAAGCTCGATGATGCGGTCCATATAATATCCATATCTGATGCGATGGAGTTTGTTCCTGCAGGGCTCTAACCCGGAAATAAAGCACATCCGTGGAAGGGACAATGTGCTCGCGGATGCCCTGTCAAGGTCATGAGTGTCATAAGCTAATGTGATATAGCTTTTCATTTATTTTGTTATTTTGATTTGTGTAACTTGGCGGTTGCCTAGAGCAACCGTTTTAAGGGGGGGGGTGTTATGTGCAGATCTGCTCTATGTTTTGCAGTACTCCAGAATCTCCTCCTTCAGCCCCTCCTTCTCCTCGTTACCTGGCACCTGTTGTTGCCTTAAAAGCCTGGGAGGCTTCACTCACTCGGTCTCTAGCCAAGGCCAGCAGCATGGTCCTCATTCACCAGTCTGTTTAACCTTTTGTAACAATAAACCCGGTTTTTCATATATTTAATCCTTGTTTGTCGACTTCATGTTACTTCCCTCGAGCCCGGGCGTAACAGATTGGATTAATACTTGTACGATTGTGCTTGTTTATCTCTGCATTTCTGTTCACCTGCAGCTCAAACCTTGACACCATTACTCGTACGGTAGCTAGCCACGATATTTTCAATGGTAAATGAAAGCAGCACTGAGTGGTAACTAGAGGGAGGAAAAATAGGCGGAAAGAGGGAGTCCCCCATGGAAATAGCACAGGCACAAGGCTTGCTTACAAATGATTTTCTAATGAAGCCGCTTCACCAATTACACACTCCACTGCTTTAATATGTGCACCTATTCACACACACACACACATACATCGAGACAGACACACATACACACACTGGCGTATGAATACACGCATGCATTAATGCATACAAACAAAAGGCAAATCAGCTACTGTATTTAACCCGTCTTGTTTCTTAAGACTCTTTTATGAGTGATGCAGATATGATGATCAGTCTTGCCACAGTTACCTTGAAAAAGTAATCTGATTACTGATTACTAGTTACTCCTTAAAATAGTAACTTAGTTACTTTACTGATTACTTGATTTTAAAAGTAAGTTAGATTACAAGTTACTTTATTGGTTACATTTAGCTGCGACAACACCCTGTGCCGCCTCAAAATAATCACGGGGCGCAGCTCTACACACACGCACACACACATGGTCACTGGTTAATGCTGCGTGAAGTTGTTTTAAGAATTGATGTCAATAATGACACCTAGAACATAACGCGAGTGTTTGCGTTGGGATTGTGGTGCTTCAATTCAAAGCACCTCCAATGAGACAGCCATTAGTTATGTAGAACCCACAGCGTCAACGGTCGTCCGTGGTACACAGATAAAGTAGTCTGACCTTCAATGTACTTTATCCAACCTATTCTAAAAAAGGTACGCACGCATTGTTGACTTTCTTTTTTATATTCTACCCACAGCTCAACTGATGCGCCAGAGAACATGCATCCATAGTATCTGCATAACTTAAGTGACCATAATCGAAGCACATTGCTGTCTTTCTTTGCGGGATCTCTATTTCTCTGCCGTTTTTATGCATTTGTGAACTGTGGGCAGTTTAAACGCTCTGAGATACCCCTTCTAAAATTATTCATAAGCATTGATGGCTTTGGATACAGACGGGGAATCGGTGTGTATGGGATTTGAAAGTGCAAGGTTGCAACCCATCCACTGTATGTAAGGTCTTGACAACTTCTTTCCGAAAGCTACGTGTTTCAAATTACTGATTGTGATTTGTGTTGTGTATCAATGCTTCAAATCCACTTAGGGATCTCAGCCTCTGCATGGACAACTAAGAAGCCAGCTGCCAACACACTGCCAGATCAGTCTACCCAAGCCTATTGGATTGTGCTTGGGATTGTATTTGGCTCCAATCTATAGCGGGCAGTTTTTAACGGAACATTTAAACATAATGAAAAGCAACAGTATTGAATAGTGTGAAGTATCCATTGCCTGACTATAATGCAACATGCTATACTAATAAAGGTGAATTAACCAAAAAGACTTAATGAAGCAGCTTTTCCTTGTTTTTGTTAAATGTCAGATGCCAGTCTTAAATGGCTGCAGTTACAATGTTTTGCCACTGTAAAAAGGGAATCTGTTGATGTAGAATAGAGGATGGGGGCATTATATTGGCCTGTAGGTTTTACTTGGAAAATCCCATGCAGACAAACAGCCTTGTGTTGACGCCTCATGGAGACTCTAGCCTGCAGTTTTCTGCAACTTCCCCCTGGAGAGACAGCGCTGTAGTCCCATGTGCTTCTAAAAGGAAAGACAAATTAAAGAAATATGCTGTACTTCAATTTTCTTTATCTCTATTTTTGTGCTATGATGGATACATTTCAACATTAATAGTGTAGAAGAGAGATAGCACTTAGGAAGCATTAAGCCTTGGACAACACTTAGTAGTATGATCTGAATGAGAGCCTGGTTCAGGTTTTCCCCAAGAAAAGTTGTTAGGCCCAATGGCAAGTGTACTTTTTGACAAGGCCAGCTACAGACTGATGGAAGCAAAGATATGGCCCTATAGTTTGTGACAACAGAATAATCTGGAATCATGTAATTGTCAAATTATAAAACCTATAGCATAGATTCCATAGGGTCCTACATTAAGGGCCCTGCATTCAAGACACCATACATTCTGACAGCCACTGCTGATGTTTTGGTCAAGAGGTGGGGAGTGCTAACGGCCAAAATGGAAAGGGAATTGGCCAAGATAACGATTTACAGTTCCTTTAAATCAGTGCTAAAAGCTGACTGGAGATTATTTTAATATCACCATGTAATTTGTTGTTATTACTAATCTGACAAGATACAGGTGGGCTATTGGGCTGATGGGCTATTGATTGTTAGAGCCTTGGGAAGCAAATTTGGACAGTCCTCTTGCTGCGATAATGTTACGATCTAAAATGGTTTAAAATGGAGTCATCTTCATTTACATAACAACCAACGTTAAAATATATAACATATCAATGGGTAAAGTCAAAAGAACCTCGAAAAAGACAAAGGAGAGTACCGTAATTTTCGGACTATAAACCGCGCCTTTTCCCCCATTTTTCGAGGGTGAGGCTAATCTATGGATTTTTACAGCTAACGGCCACTAGGGGACCTCCTAAATCTATGGATTTTACAGGTTACAGTCCACCAACTTTAACTCTATGGGCTCTATGACCGGTCCGCGCCCCCCCACCTTTAAGTGGCGGGCTCCAGCAGGAAACGCTGGAGGCCGGAAAAGCCTCAGGTAGCGCGCAAAAGTAAAAGTGGAACCGAGAGTGGTAGGCTACGAAAGACAGAACGAGAAAGAGAGCAAGACAAATATTACGAAAGCAAAACAGTTTGTGCAACGGAAGTTTTCATGCACAAACCCTCATTATGGAAAACAAACGTAGAAATGCATATGATGCAGCTTTTAAGTTAAAGGAAGTCAATCTGGCTGTAAAAGAAGGAAATAGAGCTGCTGCACGTGGCCTTGGCATCAATGAGTCAATGCTGAGACGTTGGAAACGCCAGCGGGAAGAACTGTCTCAATGCAAGAAGTCAAAAAAAGCTTTCAGAGGTAATAAAAGCAGATAGCCCGAACTTGAAGACTTTCTTGAAGATTGGGTGAACACACAGAGAGCAGACGGCAGAGGTGTTTCAACCGTGCCCTCCGACTGAAAGCTAAAACAGTCGCCACTGAAATGAAAATTGAAAATTTCAGAGGTGGACCATCCTGGTGTTTCAGATTTATGAGACGAAAGGGACTATCCATCAGGGCGCGGACGACTGTGTGTCAGCAACTCCCTCCCGACTACAAGGAAAAAGTAACAAACTTCTGCAAATTCACACAAAGAAAGATAGAGGAATATTCCATCGGACCGGACCAGATCATAAATATGGATGAAGTGCCTTTGACGTTTGACCTGCCTCTCACTAGGACTGTTAACAAGAAAGGTGAATCGTCCATCACGTTGAGAACCACTGGCCACGAGAGAACGAATTTCACTTGTGTACTTGGCTGCACAGCATCTGGATTAAAGCTTCCGCCAATGTTTTTTTTTAAGCGGATTACAATGCCAAAAGAAAAGATCCCGAATGGCATCTCCTTTAAAGTCAACAAGAAAGGGTGGATGATGGAAAGCGTGATGAAGGAGTGGCTGAATGAGTGCTACGTCAAGCGCCCTGGAGTATTCTTTTGCCAAAAAAAAGCTTTGCTCGTTTTGGACAGCATGAGGGCCCATATAACGGATAATGTGAAAGCAGCCATCAAGAGCACAAACTCGATTCCAGCTGTGATTCCTGGGGGCACAACGAAGGATCTGCAGCCACTCAACATCAGTGTCAATCGTGCGTTCAAAGTGGCACTACGCGGTCAGTGGGAGGCGTGGATGACTAGCGGCGATAAATCATTCACCAAAACTGGTCGCATGCGAAAAGCAACTTTCGCTCAAGTTTGCGAGTGGGTCCTGATGGCGTGGAGGAGTGTCAAAACATCCACGATCATTAACGGGTTACGAAAGGCTGGACTGCTGCGTGATGAAGAGGAGGACGCCGCCACAGCTGAGGCCCTTCAGAGGCTGTTCGATTCCGACAGTGACGAAGAGGAGTTCGTTGGTTTTGACAGCGACAACGAAGGAGAGAGGAGAGCGGCTGACGAAGCCACCCTGAGCCTGTTCGTTTCCGACACTGAAGATGAGGACTTTGGTGGTTTTAGTACGCAGGAAGAAGACGGAGATGAGGATTAATGACTTGACTTTTCTGGTTACAGCCGTGTACTGCACCTTAGCCTACAAGATGAAGACGAGGATTAATGACTTTTCTGGTAGGCTGATTACCGTATATTTTAAGCAGCCTCGTTGCTGCAACTTTAGGCTTACGCGCTTATTGTCGTGTTACAGGCACTTTATTTTGCACTTTTAAAAAAACACATTTAATTTAGCCATTGATATTGCCTCATCAAGCGCTGTAAGCTTTGTTTTTTGTTATGATACTACTGTAGGCTACAACGTAGATAAATGTTCAAAGATGTTCACACTTTTTCAAGGTTTTTCTAAAATAGCCAATGTTAAAGCTATACTGTACGATTTGAGAGAGCTAGCATGATTCGAAATTAGCTTCTCTTCGGAGTTCCGTTTAACTCCTCCCCCACCCTTCAGGACTCCCTGCCCCCACCCCTCGACACAGAGCCGTGCACGAGCGCTGCTGCTACTTGGCAACCAGGTAGCTACGCTGCCGCTGCCTCATTGAGCGAGAGCTGAGCTAACGGTCGGCTGCGTTTCTCTACAAACTAGGATGTCTCATTCACCGGTAAGAACACACCTAATATTATAATGCTAAATGTTTAAAACAAACATGATGAGGCCTACTGTTACTGTTAGTAGTAGTACTCACAGCCGTCAGGCTAGCTCATAAGCACAGATTGACTGGTAACAGTAAAGAAAAAGTTCACAGTTTACTTACACACATATTTTGTGTAGTATATTACACTTTATTTATCATTCATTGTTTTGCTTGTCAGAGTTCACAAGATGAGTTTTTTGGGCTCTGACACAGACTACAGTCCCGAGCCAAACACGTCGTCGGTTCAGAGGGGACGGGCCCGAGGTCGACTGTCTGCAAGAGAGCAGGGGTCTCATTTATAATACTGTGCGTGGGATCGTTACTAAAAATGTGCGTACGCCCAGAAGCCAAGTTTTGCGTGCGCCAAAAAATATTCTGATTTATAAAACACTGCGTACGCACACCTGTACGCAATCTTTGCTTTATAAATCACATACTGACTATAATTGTGCGCAGCTGAATCAGCTTCACGTTCCGCCCTCTACACGCCCCTTTTTAACCATAAATGGTCAATGCAAATGACCTCATGAATGCGATCTGCATATAAAACAGACTCAGATGCCGGTATTATGTCTTGTTGGAAACAATGGCAGAAGTACTGAGAAAATCAAAAAAGCGATATTTCACGGAGGTTGAAGTGGAGACACTTGTGGGTGAGATGGAGGCCCGAAAGGTAGTTTTGTTCGGCGGTCACGGGATTGGAATCGCCAACAACAAAAAGCAGAGTGAGTGGCAACATGTTGCTGCAGCAGTGAACTCTGTCAGTAGCACGGAGCGCACAGTCCCAGAATTAAAAAAGAAGTGGTCTGACATAGAGTTACATATTTTTATGTAGCCTACCAATAAATCGTTATGGTCCCTAAATACCCTCTCCCTCCGAATCCTGCATGGTCCGCCAGAAGTGCCATATGGTGCAGCATTACCACGGCGCTCACCTCTGTATTTATAGGGTTACGGTAATAAGACTGACGAGAACGCCTTGGATAATCAGTTTGTAATTACCCACGTAAAATGTTCTTGAACATAACCCCTTTTTAATGCCTGATTTGTCATGAAAAGCATAACGGACAACGATTGTGATGAGTGTGGCTTGGTTTTTCACACTTGGGATTTAATTGACATTTGATCATGTGTTTACAGTGTCACATAAAAATATTATGTTATTGACACATGTTGGACAGATGCTTTATTCCATGCAGTCGCGCCGTCAGTGGACAGTATGGAGTGACGGGATTAAATATAGAGAATTTCTTTTTATTTCTATTCTAAGGAGATATTTCTGGAGTTATAACTGAGAAATAACGCAGTGGACTTAAATTAACACATGATACGGGTTGAAATTAAATTGATGAAGGGCGATGATAAAACATAATCGTTCTTCTCACTCTGCAATTCTTCGGTCTGACTTCAGTTCACCACCACACCGTCTGTGTCGCCAGTTCTCCTTTTCCTCCAAATCATGCGTACGCATGGGTCAGAGTTTGCTTAGGGCTGCGCACATTTTCCCGTCAAGTTGGTTTTTTATGGATCACAACCTTGGCGTGAAAAGTCACGTACGCAACTTTCAGCCCCGTTTTGTGCGTACGCAACGGTTATAAATGAGACCCCAGGCCATTAGGGGCAGAGGAAGTAGAGGTGGAAGACGGGGAGCAAGAGGCACTGGACGAGCGGGAAGAAGCAGGAGACGCGGGGCTGCAGTAAACCTGGGGCAGGATGATGTACTGCGAGTGGAGAACCTGCAAGCTCTAAGGATAGCAGATGAGCAGGTAATGTATCTGAGACATAAACCTTACCAGCAACTTTGTATACTGAGATGCCATGTACCATGAACACACACTAGCCTACCTATTGGAGGAAAATAAAAAACTGTATTCAATAACTAATCTTCATCATGTATTACTTTACAGGCAAGAATTCAAAGTCTGGATCTGCAAATGTCGCATCATTTGCTCCAGCACTGCCTGACACGCGACCCCAGCCTCATGTTCGACCTGCTCACCATGTCATCCACAGATCCTCCTCCATCAGGCCCTCAAGTGAGAGATAAACCCACCTGGTGCATCTGCCACAACTGCAGGGAAATGCCGACGGACGTGGAGCGCAAGTGCTGTGGGCAACAACCTCACTCATGTATAGCAATGCTGCCCCACATCGAGGCATACATTCTGCAAGAGGGGCACCTGCGCCTTGCAATCAGAATCTGGAACGATGTGCGGGCTTTGGGTGACCTTCCAGACCCAGGGGAAAGCAAGAAACAATTTCGCTATGCTGCATACCGACAGTTTGTTGTGTGGCAATATGGGGCACTGGGAGCAGGGAACAGAGTGGTCCTACCCAGTTGCTGTGTGTGGAAGATAAGAGACCGCTTTCCAGATCCACACGGACAATATAAAGGCTTCAGTTTATTTGTATCTGTGTGAACGTTTTTTATATAATGTACATCGTTTTTATTTATATTTTTTCCCCAGGAGTAATTAAAAATGCAGAGTCCTTTTGTTTTTATATTGTTTGAATAAAAAAAGGAAAATTACTTTGGTGGTGACGTGGTGAAGGACCCCAGCCCACATATCCTAAGGAAAAATGTATAAATGAGTAATGACGTCAGTAAGAAATCAAACCAAGCTTGCGCAAAAACTATTCAACAAAAGGGTCAGACCCAGATAAATATTATACCATAACACTTACAAAGAAGTCTTCATAATTGTCTGAAGTCTTGCAACAGTACCAAAAGTGGTTACAGATGTCCCTGTTCCAGGTCTGTAGAATGGTACACTGTCTTTGCTGTCCGGCCTTCACACACAAAACAAAATAATGGTAGGATGTCAACTTGGTGTATGAAAATACAGTGGAGTCTAGCCGATTAAAAATAAGCTTTATCTATCAAAAGAGGAATCATAAACTTACTGCATGAATTTTCTTTCCCAAGCCTTTTGACCCATGCCACATGTCCAGGGTGTCTTTCACCCCACTGTCTTTATATATCCCTTTGTCTGTAGGACAAAATAAGTCATAGAATATATAGGCAATGTGAAAATCAATTTCCAAACATAGAAAATTATAAGTGATGAATGTGGTCTGAGAGTGCATGCATAAATAAAGATTTGTACAATTACCCCTGTAATGATAAATAATCTCACAGCTTCACTATACGTTTGAACAAGCAAACTAAGACACAGATCATGCTTTAAGTAATAATAATAATACATTTTATTTATAATGCACTTTATATTCAAGAATCTCAAAGTGCTTCAGAGAAAAAAATACCAAAAAACTATCAAAAAAAGGGGGAACCTCAAAGAAAGTTTAGCTAAATGATCTTTTAAAGAGATGGGTTTTGAGGTTCCGTTTAAAAAGAGCTGTAGTCTGTGGAGCCCTCAGGTGGTCAGGGAGGGCGTTCCATAGTCTAGGGGCAGCAGCAGAAAAGGCCCGATCACCCATGGTGCACAGCTTCGTATGTCGGGTTTGGAGGGTGTGAGTGGATCCTGAACGGAGTGTACGTGAGTTTGTCGGGGGGGTGAGGAGTTCCTGAAGGTAGAGGGGGGCAAGTCTGTGAAGGCACTGGTGGGTGAGGAGGGAGACCTTGTACTCAATTCTGAGTGAGACAGGGAGCCAGTGCAGTGATTTCAGGATGGGGGTGATGTGGTCATGCTTGCGCACCCTCATCAGGACCCTGGCAGCACTGTTTTGAATGTATTGGAGCCTCTGGATGCTCTTGCCAGGGATCCCAATGAGGAGTGCATTGCAGTAGTCCAACCTAAAGGAGACAAAGGCATGGACGAGCTTCTCTGCATCAGCCAGGGTGAGTGATTGGCGGAGTTTGGCAATGTTCCTGAGGTGGTATAAAGCTGTCTTACAGAGGTGTTTGATGTGGGTGTCAAAATTAAGTTGTGGGTCCATTTTAACACCGAGGTTGGTGACGGATGTGGAAAGGGGGATGTTTTTGCCAGAGAAGGTGATATTGGTGATGGTGGGGGAGCGGAGCTGATGTGGCGTGCCAATAAGGATGGCTTCCGTTTTATGGCTGTTAAGTTGTAGGAAGTTGAGCTTCATCCACGCCTCTATCTCCTCCAGGCAGGTGGTCAGTGTGGATGTTGGCAGAGGGGCAGAAGAAGTGGGGGTTGTCCTGATGTAGAGCTGTGTATCATCAGCATAGCAGTGGTAAGACAAGCCATGCCTGCTAATGACACTACCCAGGGGGAGCATGTACAGTGAGAACAGTGTGGGGCCCAACACCGAGCCCTGGGGGACACCGCAGGTGACGTTGTTGGTGTGTGATTTTGCTTTGCCCAGGGCAACGTGCTCAGTTCTGTCAGTGAGGTACGAGGTGAACCAGTTCTTTACATTTCCTGATAGTCCAATGGTATTGCAGGCGGTGAAGGAGAATATTGTGGTTGACCGTATCAAAAGCAGCTGTTAAGTCCAGGAGGATGAGGAGAGATGGGGAGCCGGTGTCTGCTGCCATCAGGAGGTCATTTGTGACCCTGACCAAGGCTGTTTCTGTACTGTGGCCATAGCGGAAACCAGACTGGAATTTTTCAAACAATTGATGTTGTATGAGGTGATCCTGGAGTTGTGCTGCAACAGTTTTTTCCAGAACTTTTGACAGAAATGGGAGATTTGAGATGGGCCTGTAGTTGGAGAGGACTTCTGGATCAAGGGTAGGTTTTTTTAATGTTGGTCTGATGACAGCAGTTTTTAATGCAGATGGGATATGGCCGGCCAGGAGGGAGTGGTTAATGATATTGGTGATGAGTGGAGAGACAGCAGAGATGTTGGCCTTCAGCAGAGCTGTAGGGAAGGGGTCTAGTGCACAGGTGGATGGCTTCATTTTCCTGATGACGTCCTCCACCTCTTCCTTTGTGATGCTGGAGAAGGAGCAGAGGGTCTGGACAGAGTCAATCGGTGGGTCAGCAGTTGGAAGGGGCAGGGCAGTAGTGGTGGAGAGCTGTGAGCGGATGTTATTCACTTTTTGTTTAAAAAAGTTGATGTGCATGTTGCACCTCTCCGTGGTGACATCAGATTGGGATGGTAAAGGGGGTTTGAGAAGGTGATGGACAGTTGAAAAGAGCTGTTTGGAGTTACCAGGGCTATTGTTGATTATTGCGGAATAGAACCTGGACCGTGCATTATTCAGGGCTTCAGCATATGCCCTCCTGTGTTCCCTGTATGCCTGTTTGTGAACGGTCAGACCAGAGGCCTTGAGTCGCCGCTCAAGGACACGCCCAGCAGCCTTCATTGTACGTAGTTCACTGGTGTACCAGGGTGCGGAGCGCGAGAAGGAGACTGACCTCGATGTTAAGGGGGCGTGGAGATCCAGGAGACTGCTCAGGGACTGGTTGTATAAGTCCACTGAGTCAGCAACAGAGAGGGAGTCAGTTGAGCCAGAGGACAGATGTTGAAGGTCCAGGGCCAGGGCATCCATGTTGATATTTTTCACATTCCTGAAGTGGATCTGCCGCTTTGGTTTGGTGTGGGAGGAAGGAAAAGGGAGCTCCATTGACACAACTCTGTGATCCGAGACGCCAAGATCATAGACCTGTAGGTTGCTGATGGGGGCGGAGTTTGAGATGACCAGGTCAATTGTGTGTCCTCTGGAGTGTGTGGGGGCATCAACATGTTGTTGTAGGTTGAGGGAGTCTAGCAGCTGAAGAAAATCAGCAGCGGGCTGGCATGAGGGGGTGTCAACATGAATATTTAAATCACCCAGAATGATGGTATTGGCAGAGGTAGTACAGAGTGTTGTGAGGAGATCAGACATTTCCGGGATGAAAGCAGAGTTGGGTTTAGGGGGCCTGTATATGAGTAGAACAGTCATGGGATGGGGGGGCTTGCATGTGAATGCAAGACATTCAAAGGAGGAAGTTGTAGGCAGCACCATGGGGGACAACTCCAGGTCCTGTTTGTGGATGACAGCTAGGCCACCACCGCGTCCAGTTCTGCGGGCTGCCTCCAAGTAAGTGGAGGCAATAAGTACCCCTTATTGTCTGGCCAGACAGTCCCCAGGTGATTCATTCAGCCACCCTGTAAACTTCCTGTATGCAAACTATTGTAAATCAAATGTATGTATCTAACCCCTGTGCTGCAAATGTGACATCAATATGTGATGCTCCTTACAGTAAACTATCACTCGTCTCTTGACTGTCTGCCTTCCATGAGCAGCAGAAAGTGATCCTCCGGAGAAACTCTTGTTATTAAATAAAACTCTTTGCTTTAATACAGTATCATAGGTTATCATTTTCTCTTTACACCCCCTAACAAAAATACACCTACTAAAGAGGGCGGATATTTGAGTGAGCATCTGTGCAGATTTCAGCTATGCTGAGGTCTTGGCGGAGTGTGTCAAACGCTTGCATGAAGCCCTCCTTCTCCATGATCACAGAATTCCTCATGGTCTCACGTTTGTCAATGTTAACCATGCAGATGATCTGTTTGGATTCGTTTTCCATGACAGAATACGTGCAATACTGTGCACAGAATCCTGGGCTATCCATGCGCCCATCGCCTTTAAAGAGAAATTATATTTTTTGAAAAGACAGCTAAAAGGGTTAATACTGCATTCAATAGAGTAACACAGTTAAAAATATACTTACATTGTATACACATTTTATTAAATGTAATTTAAGACCTCATCATACTGCTTTCTGTGTGCACTTTACTTAGTTTTCTGTTGTACTGTTTTGGGTCATCATGCATCTGCTATACTAATGCAATATTCTGGAAACAAAGAATTGAACTTTAAGTTGTATAGTTTGTCTGGTGTCAAACTCACCCAGTGCCACAACAGGCCCTTTTGACTGAAGCTGACTGATGATTGAGGCTCTCTGCTCACTCCAGAACTCCTTCACAGTGTCCACACAGTACGAGTCCTGAATCCTGAAGAAGGATGAAGTGTCCACCATCCCCATTCTCATGAACTTGAAAAGCAGAGATATTTTGGCGAAGTTGTTGCCTGACAAGAGGATATTGGTGGCCAACATGAAATCTCCAACCAGCATTCCGTATTTTAATGTTGGCTGGGATGCCCATTTCCACACAGTGTGGCCGTAAGGACACATCTGAGAAAAAGAAGAGGAGAGAAAAATCATATAACATTATACACAATTTTTGATAGCACACATGAAAAATAAGTAATGCAAGTGAAAAAGTAGACACCAAATAAAGACTCAACAACAGCAGCTGTTCCCCTGGACTTGACAGTGCATTCAAAAGGTCCAGGTGCCCGGCACTCTACCTTTGTTTGTGGGTCCTTAGCAGGACACATGTTAATAGGGAGCAGGAGATAATGGGCAAGCTGCTTCAGACTTTCATGATATGCAATGGATGCATATTGGCCTATTATGTCATCCACAACAATGACTTTTATTGACTCTGGAAATGTAGTCATGTCCGAGGCACTTGGATCTGAGGTGTTGTCTTGATCGTCATGAACAGTGTCCTCCATGCTGACTGTTGGAAGTGCGTCTAAGCATATCTGACTCTTGAGAGCACCGCCAGTCCTATTGTAATACAAATAGCAGTGTGAAATCACAATCAAAACACAATATTTTGACTGTAGGTATAGCCAAAAGTTACGGAACCTACCTCACACAAATACAAGGCCTATAATTTGCATCGTCACTGTCATCATCTGAATCGACTTCCCTGGTGTCATCTTCTTCGAATGATGACACAGACTCTGTGTCCTTATCAGGAAACCAAATGTCATCCTCCCAGTCAATACTGGGGAAAAAAGAATAAAGACATGGATAATAATTAAAATAATCAAAATGTTTTTTCCTAAAACTCAAAAGTAAAAAATTAATAAAAATCTGCAGCAACGTACGTAGCATTTTGAATGTCGTTATACGCATCAGCATCAACATCAGCGGTCAGGTCCAGAGCCCTATACCACGAAGCTCGCTGAACATACCCAGGCTTTCTTAGGAAAACCTGGCTCGACAGAGCCGCAACTCGCAATCAGAGTTAAATGGTACCACGAAGCTCACTTTAGATTCAATTAGTTGAACCAGGTTTTCCGCTTTAGGTTCAGTGCGCGTTCACGTGAAAGGGGCGTTTTTTGCGTCATTTTTCTCACCTTTACGATAGATCAAGCAGTCTATATGCGTATAAGTGAAAAGATTCTGCATATTGTCTATAGAATAACTATGCCAAATGCAGAATTGTTCGCCATTAATCCAAATAGAATGATGATGATTTAAAAATGCATAAGCAACGTCCATCCTGCCTTATTCTATCATTTAGGGAATTCACTTTAAATACACCCTATGTAAGAAATGTATTGCATGTTTTCAACCGCTGAGAGGTAGCAGCTGTAGCGTAGTGGATATGTATAAGACCCGAACGCCAGCGACCGGGGTTCAAATACGCCGGTCTATCATCATGCATTTTACCCCCATAGATGTGGTGCCAGCACGGCCTTGAAAATATGGGTTCAAGTTCGAAATAAGCACAAAAATATAATTCCATACGTTTTAGTGAATAAGTATTCCATATGCCTGAGAATTGGGACTTTTTAAGCTTCACATAAATTCGCGTCACTTGGGAGTCGAACCCCCCAGAAATTCAAGACTGACGCGCTACCTCCACTCTAGCACTCTGTCACGGAGACTCAATGCGCAACAGTAAGCATTGTCTACATAAGGTCCAAAAGGACGATCAAATAACGAACACCCTCTGATGAGAATCTTTATCTCTCATGAAGAACCCCAATTTTGTTGTTTGCATAATGAAAATAAAGTCTGAAATCTGAATATCGTCAGACAATGCCAAGGGATCGGTTCTGTCCCGTAAAACCCTCTGTCTCCGGAGGGACGCCTGTACGAGAAGTGCGCCGAGGTCCACGGGAACACCCATAAATTGTGACGCCATTGTCAGAGGAGGGGCTAGGAAGCTGCGCACGCCGATTTAAGTAGCCGATCTCCGGCTAGACTAAGCCGAAAAACTGCTCCCGACCAGTTTTGGTTGCGAGCATAAGTCACCATGGTGATACAGCGACGCTAAAAGAGATCGACTTTCGTGGTACAACTAACCCAGGCTTGGAGCTCAACATACCTCGCTAACCCTCTAAGCGAGCTTTGTGGTACAGGGCTCAGGGATGACATACTAAATAAATAGAAACGAAAACAACAACAATAGGCTCTGTGCACTAGAACCCGGAAGTCAACTGACGGTGTCGGCATTCTAGTTTCCGGTCTACTTACTGACCCAGTCCATAGCGTGAACATGTCTGGCTTTTCTAGATGTCTCCAAGACCTACCGACAATAAATGTTAACGTTGTTAACCGCATTGTTGGTGCTAGTTCCCTTGCCCCTACAAGCAAGCGGGAAAAAGGATTGAAGCTCTATATTTCGAGTTATTTGCGTAACTTTGAGGGTAGGTGACAGACTACCGGCTTTTTAGTGAACATTTTTTAGCGACAACATTTTTTTTCTGTATTTAAAACACTTAACTGTCCGTTGTAGTACTAACTGTACCAACGTGTGTCCATTTTTTTAGTGTCTAGCAAAGATAAGGGAACATCGGAGGTGATTATCAGAGCATTGTGCCACAGGTCCATGAAGAAATCAGAGAAGCCTCACAGCTTGAGTGTATGTTAAAGCTAGCGATAAACCAACCGTTATAAACAAACCGTTATACGCCTGTTTCTTTTATAACAGTGTCCGTGGGGGGATTTAGCTGAGGTCATATGTTTAATCAAATAATCAATACAAACATGTATAATTAAAAAAACAGCACAAATGTACACACAAGCGCACTTTCCTCGTCAGCCACCACAACACGCAGAAAGCTCCAGCCGAGAGCGCCCACCACGGCCCCAACACAGTGCAAGCACACGAGCCGCACACAGACACAAACACACCAGCTTCACATTGCCTCAAACTCCACAAATGTCTCTTTTTGTATAGCACTGTAGTGCTCACGGTCAACACACACTGTACTAGTAGCACTGTACTCATGGTCTAAGACCATCGGAACGGGTAGCTCAGGCTCTTCGGGGTCGGAGCAAGGCACGGGACTCGCCGGTCTCTCTCTTCGCTCCCAGCCTCCCACACACCAGCCCGTGTTACCGGCTGGAAGCTGAGCACAACGGTACACAGCAGTGTTGGTTTGATCCGCCTTCATTCCGTTGAAGCTTGTGAAGTCTTCTAACATTAAATTTCCGTTGTTTGGTTGGGTTTTCCATCTTTTTACTATTTATAGTTGCCGTGGTAACTGATACGGGAAGTAGACCGGAAACTAGTATGCCGACACCCGGCGACACCGGAAGTTCGCTTCTAGAGTTGTGCACAGAGCCTATTGAACATGACACAGAGGTGCAGGGACAAGATTTGACTTCTAAATCATTTTTGGAGATATAATACAAGAAATAAGATTTTTTTTTATTAGTACATGTATCATACCTTGCATCCAATTCTTCAAGAGCTGTCTCGTCAGAGAGATACATTTGTTGAAATATAAGTTTAAGGCTTGGCAAGTATCTTCAATCTGTATTTTTATTTAGTTAGTGGTACAATGGTACATTGAACTGTATAATTGACATATCATAGACTTTTGGACTGGAATACAAAGAATAAGTGAAGAGAGAGTAAATGGGGAGGGAGGGGAGATTGAGTTAAAAGCTGTAAAGTATCACAATGCATTACAATGTCTGAGTTTGTACACTGAAATTCATACACTACACAGCTCTGGAAAAAATGAAGAGACCACTCCACATGTCCAGTGTCTCTTGTTCTATTTTTGTTTGAGTAGAATGAACATTTTGGTTTTATACTATTACTATAAACTACTGACAACATTTCTTCCAAATTCACGATAAAAATATTGTCATTTAGAGCATTTTCAATAAGTAATGTAGAGATCATTCAGAAAAATCCAGACTGGTCGCATAATTTTTTCCTGAGCGGTATATAAGAAGCTTCTCTTTTCCCCCATACACACAGAGTAAACACTAACTGACCCAAGGTCTGCGCATATATTTTGTGCCTATATCATTTATGACGCATTGTATAACCCTATGTATTGCCCATCATAGAAAACACTAATGTAGCATTGTAGCCTTTACTCACCGGTCAAAGACCGACTCGGTGTGAATGCTTGACAAAGGCGGAGGAGGAGGTGGTCTCATTGATCCGTGTTTCAATGGTGTCGAGGAATTAGCCTTGTCAAAACTATAAAATAAAAATAATTAAAAAAAGAAAAACAGACCCTGCATCAACACATTTGTGAAAAGCCTAAACGAAATGACACATTCAGAAGCTGACGACCACATAACATTAGAAAAATAATATAGTTAGAAAGGAACATTGTAGATGGAGTTCTTTTTAAACATATTGGCTGATTACATTTACGGTCTGTACAGTGTGCGAGTCTTGAGTTGTGTTAGCTAAACAGTAGCTCTGTAGCTAACAGCTGAGTCGGAGCCTTCAGTCAACTGAAGCAGACAGTCTAGCGGGGCGAGCAGACTATTCCCTGAACACAAAAATAGACTTCTTCTGAACACAAATATAAAATAAACAGGAAACAAGACGAAAGCTTACCTGTCCAAGAGAAAAACGGCAACCATTGCGTCACTTTTCAGGCCATACCACTCCCTCAGCTTTCGCCATCGCTGAAAAGCGAATCCAATATTTATCCTCGTTTTTCCTCGAGCTCTCTCCAAATTTTTTTTTGTTGCTGCCTTTTCATTTTCGGTCTTTCTTTTTCTTGCCTTTTTAAAAGGATGAACCGGGGCAAGTAACGGCGGCAGTGGTAACTTCTGTTTGTCTTCCATCGTGTTGACGTTGTAGGCTCACTAGGTCTAGTCCACTGTCATGAACTACTATATGACAACAACGCTTTCTTTGCCCTCCGTGAACGCGCTCAGGCCGGCTCAGGCTCGTACACAGAGGGGAGAGAACGCGCAGGCTTGTGATTGGTTCTTTAGATTCGGGTACAATGTCTCCGATTGGTAAGCATTCTAACAGGTTTATAGCCGATACAGAATTCGTTTTTGTTTCGCTTCTTTTTCATTGCCCATAAGTTATTTATTGATGTCAGGATGTAAAAACCAATTTCAACAACATATTAAAAAATGCATATCACTGGAAATCGTACAGTATGCCTTTAAGTGGTTAAATGTTTGACGCTATTACGGTAACTAATTTTGCTGGGGAACACCTATGCACTCCTTCAAGGACCACTGATTGAAAACCACTGCTGTGTAGATCATTGCCGGTATGTGCGCTCGGAGCGCACTGTTTAAATTTGAAAGTTGAAAAGTTTGTGTGTCTGATACGCTATGTGATACAGTACCGTTTACACAGCACAGTATATGTTCTGTAGCTACTATTGCACTAAATGGTAACACTTGAATACGTTATGCAAATATGCAACTTGTTTGTTGAAATGTTAATAAATGGGAGCTTCCTCAAGCAGCCATCTCTTTCCAGACAATCCCCTCTGTGCACGAAACCTTGCGTATGGTAATTAAATATTAAAACACCCGCGGCTTATAGTCCAGTGCGGCTTATCTATGTACACATCATTCAATTTAGCTGCTGCGGCTTATACTCCGGTGCACCTTATAGTGCAGAAAATATGGTAACTACTTGCTCAATTGTCAAAGCAGGTCAATGAAAATGTCTGACTGTCTGAATGTTGAACGTTTTTTGGAGACATCTTCAACTCAGTGCTCGATGTATGTTAAACTAATAGACTGGGGGCAGAGCACCGTTCAGATATGTGCCCTGATTGTAGAGTAAATCTCAGGCCTGCTATTTTTCTATTGTTCTATAACTAAAAATAAATAATCTTAGAAATACATTAGACTTTTCGATCACAGACGTTTTGTGAGACACTGTATTCTCACAATACCCAAACAGAGCAGTGAACAAGAACAGGATGCAGGACTTTACACACATGACAATAAACTGAGCCAAGGAAGAAGATTTTATAAAGCAGACAAAATGTGTTGTGGGATATTTCCTTCTCAGAACCTCCCCTTGGGGATGGCCAAAGGGGAGGATGAAATTGAATTGTATCGTAAGGTTTCTGAGTTTTGTAAACCATATGCCAGTCCGATAGATACCTCTATCTCCTGGTAGAAGTGCTCTGGGTTGCCTTGTCGAATCCATGAGATAAACAGTTCCGTGACAGTATGTAGTAGGCTTGGGCCGGTGCCATCTATTTTTCATACCTCCATACCTTTCTGACAGTTTGTCTGTAAATGAGTCTATTTGTGTAGAAAAACAACAACTGGGCTGCTGGTAGTAGAAGACAAGTCTTCAAATACTTATGACCTATCGAATAATGAATAGAGAGGAACTGAGAGCCCTTATTCCATAGAGGGAGGAGCCGATGACATCAGGCTGAACAGGAATGATGGGTAGCAGGTACTGTTGCAGTTATTGATGCACACTTACCCGGGGATTCCACCGGACGCGTTACGGCAACGTTACGGCAGCGGCACGTCTTGGCCGCGGTCACCGCAGCAGATAGGTTCCATTCTAATCAATGAGACCATTTTCACAAAGCCTGGCATTTAATTGCAGTAGTTTTGGGAGTGGAAGGTGAGTACATTAGGTTTAGGATTATCGCGGGATCTCGTGATCTCGCGTAAATACGGCTGGCTCGCAAGGCAGCGTTGCGCTGCCGTAACGCGCCCGGTGGAAATGCAAGCAGGGCAAAGTCGCGGCAAAGACGTGCCGCAGCCGTAACGTTGCCGTAACGCGTCCGGTGGAATCCCCGGGTTAGAGATTTTTATAGCCATTGGGGAAAATTTAAAACGTGAGACGTATCCGATTTTATTTAGTTTTGGGCTATTATTTAGGTCAGGGTAATAACCAAATGATGGCTCTATAGAGAGCAGTGTTGCTGCTTAACCATCTTCTGGATAGTTTTACACCGCTAGACATACAGGACTCGTACTGGACACCTCGCTGTAAATCTGGAGTGTGAATGCCTGTTGAAACCTGATCTTATCCGATCTAATATATACATACATATATATATATATATATATATATATATATATATATATATATATATAAATAAATAAAAGAATAATATCAAACTACACAAATTGCTATTGAGATTTGATGTAATACACAAATCTCTTTCAGTTTCTGTCTTGGCAACTTGTTGAACGAGAGGGAACTCAGCCTAGCCAGGCCAACCCCTAATGTTGGCAAACAAGCCAATTTAAGTCTCAACAATGCAATGTTTGAGACTTTATTTGAGACTATTTAATAATACATCCTTCTTCAAAACTTGGCCAAAATACATATCAACAATCAAAAAAATATATAATTGATTGTTATTGTTATTGAAAATCACATCTTTGGGAATTGTAGAAGCCCTGGCCTACTAAAGTAATACCTTGATACCTCCAAAGCCTAGTTTGCACTGCCATGGCTTGTTAAAAAAGCTATTCAAAGTGTACTATATTCCTTCTGAAGGAGAGGTTGAAGATCAGCATGTTTTGGGAGTGGTGAGGAGAGAGGGACCAGGAGCTTGCCCAGAGCTTACAAGATGAAGGCAGATGTCAGCAAGGTAGACATTGATGGCTTCGCCTTCAACCATCCTACACTCTCAGACAATCTCTAGCAGAGCATGACTAGCCTGGAGACCATCCTAATCACCTGACATTCTGTTTCTCTACATGGTTCAGTCCAGACCTCTGGCTGCTATCGTCGATTTCCTGAGATTACAATGTATTCGGGGCCTATCAGGGACCTACGTCCTAGTGGATGACGTACATTACAGGCTGCCGCCAGCAGCCTGTAATGCCGCTGTAACGGCGTAACGGCGTCTCGCAAAGCAGTGGCGGTAACATTAACATAGGTTGAGTAAAAACAGCCATAAGTTCTTGCATAACAAGATTGTGCACTAGAGGAGTTTCTTGGCGGAAAATATGTTTTTGCCCTTCTAAACACCACACCAGGATGGCGTTGCATGTTTTGTCACGCTGATTGGCTGAGGGATTCTGTCTGTCTCTAAAATCAATGTAGGTGGCTAGAGATCATGCCTGACTCCTGTAGCGGAACAGGATGTGAGATTGCGTGATCAGGAGGGTCTGCAGGCTTCAATTTGACGTTGGTCTTATCAAAAAAGGGTGACAAAAATTCAGCTGCCCATCTTTAAAGGTGTCAATAAAGGGGAGCTCTGTGGGTACAGCAGTTGTCATGTCAGATGATGCTTCCTCACTGGGTCTAATGGGAAGGTAACAGGCTTATGGCAGAATGGACGCCAGCACATCCAAAATTGATGGTGCACACACACAAGGTCCTCAAGGAGAAAGGCAAGCAGAGTACACCGTGGGCAGGAGTGCTCGGCTGTGGGTTGATACGTGCCTCTGTTAGTGTGTGTGTGTGTGTGTGTGTGTGTGTGTGTGTCTTCTGTGAGTAAAATAATGGGGTGATTCTAGAGAGAGCGGAAAAAAGGAGGGAAGAATAAAATTTTCTGCAAAGGTGCCAGGAGCTCAAGTGATTTTTTCATTGGAAAACGGTGTGGCAGAGATGGCTCTGCATCATTCAACCCACCACCACCACAACCCACCTCCCCCACCATACTGCTGCAGCAGGCTCCCTCCCTCGTTCATACAATCCACATCAAGGCACAATGTGTTGTGACTTTATCATTTTCCCTTTGTTGTACTGCTTCCCCTGGTGGGAGTCTCCGGAGTTCCTCCACACGCAAAGAGGATCCATCGCATGCTAATGGACCCTGGCCCAATGTAGATGGGACACTGCTGATGACCTGTAGAGCCAAGACATCTGAGGCAAAGAGAGAGAGAGAGAGAGAGAGAGAGAGAGAGAGAGAGAGAGAGAGAGAGAGAGAGAGAGAGAGAGAGAGAGAGAGAGAGAGAGAGAGAGAGAGAGAGAGATTCTGAAAAGCTGGAAAAACTGGAATCAGAAACTCAGTCATTTCACATTCATGAGCACCCTACGTTCCACTGATAGGCTAACAATAGAAAACTAAAAAGAAGAATCTTGCCAAGCATTTTTCACATAAGAATTATTTTTTCATAATAAGATTTATTAAGCTAATTTCAGCTCAATTTAACTAGTTACATGGAACGGACATCTTTTGCAAATTATCCCAGCAAAGGAACAAGATTATGTTCCTTTGAGACCACTTGCACAACTTCTTAATTGAAGAATCTTAAGAAATGACAATTTATAAAAAATAATTCATTAATTGTCATTATAGAAAAGATGACAATACAAACATGACAATACAGTTTGACTTATTTGGAAAAAGGTATTAGACTGTTCTGTGTTGCCCACTAAATGAATTTTATAACATTTGACGGAGCACCAAAATGCTCTGGGATGACAAAATCAGGAGAGGGTTGCTCTCTGTTCTCCACCGTTGCATCCTACGTTAGTCACGTTACATTTTACACCACCATTGCAACCTCCGTTGGTTGCTCTACGTTCTCCACTGCATCCTCTGTTGGACTCTCTCTGTTCTCTACCATGCATTAGTTGGCCTATATTCATGGACATGAAAATATAAGAAGAGCAGGGGCCCAAACTCATAAAAGGCAGTCTTTGTGCATCAGAATATGTTTGTTACACTGGAATAATAAAATCGAGCTATATAAAGGTGACAATTATTCAAAGCATGACAATTTCCCTTTATCAGGATTTCTAAGATAAATATATGAGTTCCCCTAGCCTGCCTATGGTCCCACAGTAGCTATAAATGGCGTTAGGTGTAAAACAAGCACTAGGTATCCTGCTCTGCCATTGAAAAAACAAAGCTCAGAAAAGCCGATTTGGAATTCTTCCCCATATGTCGTCATACAGGGACGTCCCCTCCCCTTCTCTGCTTTGCCCGCCTAGAGAATTTGGCCCGCCAATGAGACAATGAGCTACGACTGTTGTACAGTTCTTTGTTGTTTGGATAACCGTTCTGCTGTGGGTGTTATGGCGCATAACACGTCGGGTTCTCTGACGTGTCTGGTATTTCCACAACGAGACTCGTAGTGGGGGTTATCTCAGCCATGGTGGAGAAGGAATTGGTGGAAAGGAACTTTGGCTTTGACTCCCTGAAGTACATGAACTGCGACATGGAGGAGAAAGGGATTGTTGCCCGCGATTGTCTCCCGCAGGAGTCCCGCTGCCTGCTGCCTGCTGCCTGCTGCCCGCTGTCGCGATGCACCACCGCCTCGGCACTGCCCGCTTCCGAGACGGTGGTGCCTCGGCAGCGGGCAGCAGGGCTCCGGCACAATCGTGGTCAACAATTCTCTTCTCCTCCATGTCATGGTTCAGTCTACTTCAGATTGATGTGGAAGTGGAAGAACCAGAGACGTCAGAGAACCTGACGCAGTCGTTTGAGATTCATACTATCGTCTGGAGGCGCACACAGCTTTTGGACATGATAATATGTAATATATGATATAGATATCTTTGTATAATATGCGAGGCGTTGGTGCCTCAGCGCTGCCCGCTGCCAAGGCACCACCATTGCAGGGCGGTGGATCCTTGTCGCTGCCTCGGCAGCGGGGCTACGGCAGGAGACAGTAGCATGCCATTGGACCTTTAAGATATTGTGTCTTGTTTTGAACTTTTTTGGTTAATTATTAAAATAACTTCAAGGTATTAATTCTTAAAGTCAGCTAAAGAGAATAAAATTCTTATTTTAAGAGACCTTTTGCTAGTTAATAATCTTACTTCAAGATCAACACAGTCTCACTCCGAGAATGTCAAATACCCAGGGTTGGCAAAGGCACTTTAGCGTCAGTGGCTGACGGGAAAGGTACCCTTTGCCGTCGGTCGGTGACGGGAAAGGTCGGCTTCTTCTGCAGACGGAAAGGGGGTGCTCCAGCAGCCCATTTACTCCTGTATTAACCCGACTACGTCTCTAATAGACGCTGAGCATCTTTCCTATTGGATGGTTTTTAGGATATTTCTTTCTGTGAAAATGGCGGACATACTTTTTATTCTGGGTGGAATATATGATATTTTAGCATAGTTACGCCATTAAAAGTCTTTACCTAAACATTTTTAGCGAGAAATATGCATTTTACTTTCATAATCTTCGATCGGTGAATGTGAAGGATGTTTGGTTTGGTAGTTATGAAGAAAGATATTTCAGGTCTCCACATAATTATAATGACATGGTTGCTATGATGGTTGCTATGGACGCTGAAACCAGCAGCTCGCATGCCGTTTAAATCACTTTAACTTTAAAAAAAACTTTAAGCCCTGAAGGAAAAGATAATTCACGGCTGGAAGTTGGGATGGCCCATGCAAGTGAACGGAGCGTTCCACAGCATTGTGAAGAGATGTGTAATAAATAAATACATATAGGCCTATTTATTTATATATGTATTATATACGGATACCACCAGTCTTCCTCTAAGCAACGAGAATGGTCGATTAAATTCAAGATGGGAGTATAGGGATATAGTGCCATATGTCAATATGAATTTCATTCATAGAATTCCCGAGTTGATGGTCAATGGTCAGATCTATTAATATTTAATTAATTAAATACAATAACGGCTTTAAACATGTGACATGCCAACGTTTTTTGGTCTTTTCTTTTAAATGGGCGTCCACGTCACGTGACTCGTGGTTGCCTTGCCAGCCCCCTCTGTTCCTTACATGGCTCCAAGCCACGTTGGTTAAGGGCGGCAAAGGAGCTGCCGTCAATTGTGTTGTTTTTGTCGTAAACTAGGGTCCGCTGGTTAGAAAATAGATAGATATTCCAATGTCTGGTGGCTTGTTACGTCACTCTGAGAGACGGGCATGGACCGATTTTGCAGCCTATAACCTATTCTTGAAAGCAAAACACCAAGCTCATTGATTTAACGAGGCAGTGTTATTTTAAACAATTAATTAAATATGTGTGAGAGGTCATTCGTCCTCTTGAGTGTGCTTCCTATTTGGTGGTGGTATCATATACCACCACCACATATACTATCATATACTACAATGATCAAAAAGGAAGTGATGCAATAGGTGAAGGACATTAACGGACATTGTTGTCCGTTAATGTAAGCTATAGACCTGGGACAAGTAAGCTATAGACCTGGGATCTCTTTTATATCAAAGGGTGTCTAAAAGGACATATATCATTATCAACTTGGGGGCTCCAGCCCTACGAGAAATGACTCAGCACGTGCTCCATCTCGTTGCACCTCACCCAGCGGCTCGCTTGCAAGATTTTGGCCTGAAGTTCTTCACAGACCTACACCCAACATGCATATCTGAGAATCAGGCCTCACTTTAATCATGACAAAATTATGAGAGAAATGCATATTAACTTTTTGTTATCTCATAAGCGGCGTGCCGCCGGCTCCTTTTGACCCCGAACTTCAAAAACGTGGCTACGGGCCAGCTGTGTCTACACACATTAAGCCACAAATATACACCTCCATCCCACAAAAAATGGGGACTAGAAACTAACCTCTGTTTAATGTGCATTTACTTTACTGTTGGAGGCCACGCCCCTTCCCACTCCCCTTCCCCGGCCTTTTCGAGATAGCTAGGGATGCTAAAATGTTTACACACATTTCCCGGGGTCCAGAGAACGACATATCCGAGATTTGGAGTTCTCTCCCTTAGAGAAAAAAGCTTTTCCCAAATGGACTGTTATTTGGACAGAGCCCCTCAGAAGTGTTGCCTGCAAGACCCAGTGGTTGAGAATGTGGTGGAAAAGCAGTTTTTGAGATAGGAAGGTCCTACCGCACTGAAATTTGAATACCTTATTCTGGGGCCTAACTGGGATCCCCACACACAATCTCGGATATGTCGTTCTCGGGACCCCGGGAAATGTGTGTAAACAATTTAGCATACCTATCTCGAAAAGGCTGGTATATTATTAAGTATGTAGTAAGTAAGTATTGCATTAACATGCCGCAAATGTGCTCAATGGACAAGCATGACTACCACTAGCCTATCTATCTGGTGATCGCGTAGCAAATTGTAATTTTACCGGTTCAAACCAGCGCTTAAAACATCATTTGGGCGATGGGGAAGGGGATTCAAACTATTTTTCAATCTTTTTTAGGGCAACTTCACACAGGCGTTGCAGTATCCAAGACATTTCTGAACTTATGTTATGGCGACCATTAAAACACATTGAAGGACATTTGTGGCATGTTCATGCAATACTTTGGGGGCAATTCACTTGAACTAAGTCATTTCATTTAACATAACATGTAGGATACCCACCTCCGTTCAGTGGGACGCCCTCTTCACTTCTCCAGAAAGGAATGTATCCTGCGCAGAGTATGCTGCGATCTTTATAGGTCCATGGCTGGCACGCGGTGGGTCCCAGTGTAATCTGAGAAATGCATCCCTGCCGGCGACTTTCATTGGATTAGGAAATTATGGGCGGAACTATTTTGTCCTGCCCACGGACGCTCTGGCATCTAAGGATATGAATACTTTTGCTACACATTTACCACCTAGACATGTTGCAAAACTACCTGCCAAAAAACCCACAGCTGAGACTTGCAGGAGCAGATTTGAGAAGTTGTAACGAGGGACTTGTGGTCGCTCATTAAAATGCTGAATCAACATAGCGTTCTTTATCATTTTTATTTGTGTTATTTGTTTTCACAGATGTGCAACTTCTGATGCATTAGTTCAAATTTGGGTTTGCGAATGCACACATTTTGGGCATGTTCTCAGATTATGAAACACGGGTGTGCAAATGTGTTTTGCACCAACTGCGCTGCAATGATTGTAGCAAAAGGATTTGTGCACCTGTAACACAGATTTGCGTACTCGTAGACCCTATTTTGTGTTTACAATGGTAGAAAAAAATATTTACAACTTCAAATGTACTGTTACACATTTCTGACTTTAGAGTACACATGCAAAATAAATACATACGACTTCAAATGTACTGTGACTTTAGTGTACGCATTCAACTTCTGCAGTTACAGGTGCTAAAGACTTTTGCTACAATAATACCTTCATGCTTTCCCGTCAGTCACCGACGCTAAACTGCCTTTGCCAAGCGTCGGTATTTGACGTTCTTGGAGTGAGACTGTGTTGTCAAGATAGAAATTCTAATAGTCAAGTCTAATTAAGAGACTCAATATCTCAATTGCTCAAATTCTATCCTTCTTGTGTAGTTTAAAGGCACATTATGATTTACCAGTGGCTAGAATTCTAACCTAGTCAATTGTTCTTAGCCCATTGGGAGATTGTTTTGCTCAGTACAAGATAATTTTGCTTATTTCTAGATGTGTTGAATGTTTTTGCTAATTATTCATCTTATTTCAAGATATCATTTCTAATAGTGAGCTAATAAGAGACTAATTTTCTCATTTTAAGTTACTGTCTTAAATAAATATGATTGCATTGCTTGAAGTAAGCTCAGTTTGCTCAAATTCTAGCCTTTTTATCTAGTTTTAAGGCACATTATGATTTTCCAGTGGCTGGACCTTTTTGCTAGTTTTAAGAATTCTAACTTAGTAAATGTTTAAGATCATTAGGCTAGATTTAGGAATATTAAGCTTATTTCCAGAAGGGCCTTTTTTGCAGTGTGAGGAGGCTCTTAATGCTTGTTTGTTCCATCTTTTAGCTGTGACATCTCATTTACTTAGCAACAAGAGTAGAACCAAAAAAAAAACACCATGGTTTTTGAATTCTCCGTCTGAACGATTAATGCCATTAGCTTTTCTGAACCTATAATGGCAACAAAGGTGCTGAAAAAACAATACTCCAGAGGAAGCCCATTCAGACAGCCTTCACATTGCATCTAAAAGAAGATGTGGACAAATATATTTTCAAAGTCATTAATCTATAGTAGAATTCCATTACCTTTGTCAGTTTCCGAGACAATGGGGAGATATCAGACAAGCCGGAGGCATGGTAACGTGGAGGGGTTCACAACTGCGTTTCCAGTGCTCAGGAGCCTTCTAGAGGCCAGACGACAACAGCAGGAAACTCGATGAGAGTGGGATCTATACCCCCCCCTCTCTATCTGAAATGTTAGTTATTTCCCGTATGGCTAAAAATGGGGCTGCTTTGTAGCGTAAGTTACTTGAGGACAGGAAACTGAGGTTTTATGAAACATATATCCAAGGTTCTTTTGTCCTTTAATACAACAATTAAAACGCTATAGGCCCAGGAACGATCAAGCTTTCAAGGAATTCTGAGCTGGGTGGGTGTAAGGGGGGAGAAAAAAGGATTAAGAACTTCTTACTTCTTACTTATTTTTTTGCAGTACACTCAGATGCATGTGTGTAGATCAGGAGAGCGTGAGAAGGAGACAGGCTATAATTACTCCTTACATAAGTGCCAGCTGATAGACAATCAGCTTGAATAAACGTCATTGGAAACAGCGGTGCAAATTAAATGCTCGTCTGTATCTATTAGCAGGCGTGCTCCTCGCGATGAAGGCATGCACATCCACATCCGAGCAGCCCTTTGTTGCCGTCCTTTCTGCTTAGAGTACCCACTCCAGCCTCCCAATATAACAGGACAATGGGAATGAGAGCTGCGACAATGGAGTGCCAGTGGCCTCCCGTGGACTGCCAAAACTGCCAATCGTATCAATAATAGAGTAGGTGGGCAGCGACATGACAGTCGAGGGGTTATTCTTTCTGATCGACAATATATTGACCTCCTGAGGGAAAAATAAACATTGTCGCTGTAAACGACTCAAGGGTTCACTTGGTTATATTCCATCCTTGCTTGCACCAACAAAAAAGACTAAATCTTTCTATGCACTTTTTTTTAAACGGTAGCTGTCACGTGATATCCATGTGTGAAAGCTGTTGAAGCTCATCTTAGTGAGTCAGGGCAAGACGCTATTAGGTGTTTAAAGAGTGCCCATGTGATTATTGTGCTATGATTATAATTGTGCTTGATTGCGCAGCAAAATACTGTTGACCTTAACTAACGTATTTAAAGGGGTCGTGACGGTGGAGAATTGGAAGATAATGGGATTTTAAAGCAAAGGTTATTATTAAAAAAATAAAATGAACAGACCTGCAAACGTGCAGTAGCTGTGTTAAAAATCAACTCAGATTATCGAAAAAGGAGGGACGGAAAGACAAACAGAGGGCAGGATGAGAGAGAGAGAGAGAGAGAGAGAGAGAGAGAGAGAGAGAGAGAGAGAGAGAGAGAGATAGAGAGGAGAGAGAGAGAGAGAGAGAGAGAGAGAGAGAGAGAGAGAGAGAGAGAGAGAGAGAGAGAGAGAGAGAGAGAGAGATGTTTCTATTCTTCAGCCAAATCCACTTGGCAATGAAGGGCCGCCAAACACTCTGTTTACATGACTGCTTAGGTTGGAAGGAGCGTTGGCACAAAAAACATACACACACGCACACACACACACTTTTACACCAGAGATAATGTGTTCCTGGAGTATCACACCTCATTAGTGTTTCCATGCAGAATACAGATTTCTTCAGCAACATTTTAATCTATCATTTAATTATACATTTATTTAGCCTGGCCTGATGCGTCTGTGGAAGAACTTCCCAGAACACATTCCCGCAAAAATACCTTTGTGTCGTGTTAACGTGATAACCTAGATAAATGTTTTTAAAAAAAACATAATGTACATCAATGCTCAAATTCCCTAACAGGCAAAATGCAACCTTCAATTTTATATGGATTCACATTCATTCATTCTTGCAAAACACAGCGATATCGGATGATCTTCATTTGTCTCAATGAATCCAGAAGAGTCAGGCCAGGCTCCATTTAAAGCACAGCTCCAATATATGAGGGGCTGCCTGGGACAGAATTCAATACTTGGCCTGACACACACTATTAGAACCTCGCATATACACCACTATACTCCTTTACATGCTTGTATGAGAGTGTATCGTAGATTATGTGGGAGAGTATATATTGGGTATGTAAGAGTGTTTGAGAGAGCATATACAGTAGTTGGGTATGTGAGAGATTTTAGTAGTGTATGTGAGAGAGTATAGTGTGAATGAAACGGAAGTGAGTTTGAATGAAACGGAAGTGAGTTTGATTTCTCAGTTCCTGATTGGCTGACAGAAGAGGCGGTAGCTTCTCGTGCTCAAAATACTGCGCTGTCATTTCACTCTGGAATTTCCAGCTGTTCTGTTATGCCGTAGCTCCCAGAGTGCTCTACATTAGAATATGTTATAGAATGGATGATATTATGAATCCTGAATGACCGCCAACTGGGGGCAATAGGGTCCGACTGCGTCCTGCGTCCTCCTGCCAAGACACGCCCCGTGTACAAAGACATGCCCCTCGTGTGAAATACACGCCTATACGACTGACCAATCTCAGCGTGATGACGTAATACGTAGGATTGTGATTTCCTCTCAGCGTGATGACGTAATACGTAGGATTGTGATTTCCTACTGAGATCGGGGAGTAATTTTCCAACGTAGCACAGAGACGGGAGCAGTTGTCTTGTTGAGCAACAACATCGTTAACTCTTCTGTTACGAAGCTGTTCCGTTTTGTCAAAACCTACAAAAGTAATTATCTTTGCCATACAGCTACACAGCCTGCCACACCAGGTTACACAAAATGGGGTTTCAATATTTCAGTTAACTTCTGTAAGTCCAGATATTGCCTGGTGTTTGTAGGCTACGGGAGGGAGTCAATTTACTGTAACAGTGGAGTTAAAAAGTTAGTGTAATATTTTGCTCATGGGCGGTGTCATTTAAATTCTGGCTCTTAATATTCACAAAAATATTGATTGGAATTTACTCTGAAAATGTCAGGCTGAACAAAGAGTAATGAAGAGAAACCGAATTGCATTTACTGATAACTATGATGTCAAATGCATATACTTGGCTTTACAGAGGTACAAAGTAAAGTTACTTAAAGGATACAAGCCTTAGAATTGTACATTTTCGCCCCTAGTCCACTTGTATTGTTTACAGACAATACTTATGCATACGATAGGGAATTCTTAGTAAGGTGAAACATGACTCAAGCCATAAGGGTAGGCTACATTTTTTTATTATAGAGAAAGGGAAGGTCATTACACAAAGCATTTAAAGTAAATAAAAAGTAAATACAAAATATGTGCAATAACATTAAGGGATAAAATTATTATTAAAAATGGGAAACACAAGAGGCATTGGCAGGTATAAGTTAACACAAAAAATAAGTACAAAATTAAGGGGACGGAGAAGAGGGCCCCCAGAATTGGGACCCAGAGGCAGAGCAGGTGTTGTGTGTGTGTGTGTGTGTGTGTGTGTGTGTGTGTGTGTGTGTGTGTGTGGTGTGTGTGTGTGTGGTGTGTGTGTGTGTGTGTGTGTGTGTGTGTGTGGTGTGTGTGTGTGTGTGTGTGTGTGTGTGTGTGTGTGTGTGGGGGGCGCAGCCAAACATCTCGCAGGGGCCCCTTCTACAATATTTCGGGGGCCCAGAGAGAGAGGGAGACACTTTTTACTCTTTTTTTTTTTTAAACCTCTTTTATTGAGAAAATATAGATTATAAACAGGAATGATTACTTTTTAGTCATTATATCCTCCTGGTCGTCAGGCCAGCGTTTTTTGAAAGGTGTAGGTGCCACACACACACACACACACACACACACACCACACACACACACACACACACACACACACACACACACACACACACACACACACACACACACACACACACACACACACACACACACACACAGTAAATTAATATGCTGGTACACAAATTTACACTCGCTCAGACACATTCACTCAACACACACAGCGTAAAACATTAACATACTGATACAGACATGTACAACACACACGTCCTACACTTGTCGGAGAGATGAGGTCCAGCTGTAATAGCTGCAAAAGATGTGTATATAAAGTAATATTACAGCAATAGGTGTATATAGAAACATAACTTCTTACCTTGGTCAAAACCTTCCGCTTCCGTGTTACCCGGAACACACCGGTGCCAGGAGTCCATTCACCATCTGGTGTCCTTCTTGGGTGAAATGACAGAATCTTTGCCACATCTGCAGTAGAAAGAAAGGGAAAGAAAGACAGAAAGAAAGACAAAGAAAAAAAAACACACCACCACACACACACACACACACACACTGGGTTGCCAAGCCAACATGAAAAATGTATTTATTTTGCATTTGTAGGTTAAGATCCATACCCTTCAATCCCGTAGTTGTCCAAAAGGAGCTTGCACCACCACCTCCTGAGATGAGGCATATCCAACTGAAGAGGAACATTAAAATGAAGTTTACCACATAACCATAATGATGCTGCTCTAAATACTGACGCTAGCACACAGATAGTACTTACAACGTTGAAATCGAAGTGCGCGTCCATGGTAATGTACCAGGAGTACTGAAGAACATAGAATGTAATAATGTTGGGTTGTGATCATAGGTAGGGTGTGATTTTACCAGCAATTGGCATGCTTAGGCAGTTAAGACTAGTTTATAGTCATCTTAGAAAAAAATTCGGCCATTATAACATTAGAAAATAAAATGCCGTGTGTTAAAAAAGGTATGATAAAGCAAATGAATGGAGCATGGTAACTCACCATGACCATAAAGACTCCACAGTCGATGCCATATTAGTTGTTGTGGAACACCCTGTGCCATAAAACAGGTTGTAAGATGAACAGTCATAGCCCTACACACATTTTCCTGATGTGCTTGTTATCTCAGCAATTATTACCTCAATGTCCAAGCCAGTCTCCTCGGCCCAGGTGCCAGGCATCAATTGTTGCGCAACAACCCTAATACAAATTTGATGACAAGCATTGTACAGTTGTCAGGTTAGACAGCAAAGTGAGAAAGATGCAAAACATAAAAGGAAACTAGGCAAATCAGGGGAACGTGATTGCCTAGTAACAACTTTAACTTTGGCAAGTCAGGGGAACATGACCACCTTCCAAAATGAGCTGTGGGAAACTAGGCAAGTCAGGGGAACGTGACTGCATACAGTGGTAGCTGCTTTAACATTGGCAAGTCAAGAGAACGTGACTACCATATTAGTTGAATTAATGTAAGCAGGTCAGGGATACATGACCACCTTACAAAATTAATTGAAATAAACTAGGCAAATCAGGGGAACGTGATTGCCTAGTAACGACTTTAACTTTGGCAAGTCAGGGGAACGTGACTGCATACAGTGGTAGCTGCTTTAACATTGGCAAGGCAAGAGAACGTGACTGCCATAGTAGTTGAATTAATGTAAGCAGGTCAGCAATACATGACCACCTTACAAAATGAATTGAAATAAACTAGGCAAGTCAGGGGAATGTGACTGCCAAAGGACACATCATATTGTAACCTGAGACTGTTCCTATATGCCTTGTGACCAAAGCCTTCTTCCCGCAGTGCATAAAATGAATCGAGGAAAATCAGCCTCTTTTGGCGAGGCTTCATTACCTAAATCAGAGGCTTATTATTGAGTTGTTTTAATGCATACATATTTCAAATACAGTAACAATTGAAGAAATTGCTAATCCCTCCCCTCAGTAACAGCTGCATAGTGTTGATAAAGTCTGAATGCAACCACTACTTACACTAAGCAGAAAATGCCCTAGTGTCCACAGTGGGACAATCACTGCATCCATGGTGGTGATGTCAACCTTAAAGTCGGAGATAGAGTTTTCATTTTGAAATCGAAAGTAACAGCGTAAACTTTGATCTATGTCTGTGGGTTCTTACTGGAAAGCTGCGCAGATGATCTGAATTTGGCGATTGGGAGCCATGTTGGGGGGATGTGGAGGTCAAGAAGAAATACATCTTTTCCCTACAGACAGAGAAGCCGTGGTACTTCCTTACTGTTACGCTACACACAAATAGCCAAGTTACACAAAGTATACACAAAGAGAAAGAACAGTACATACTTGATGTTCGGCCATCTCCTTGACCAAGTGCAAACAAGCGTTTCCCACCTAGAATAGACAAGTTAATCACCATAGAAAGCTTTAATTTTCATTTACAAGTACAATGACACTCGGCGGGCCAGAGATGTTGTACCTTTAAAAAAGAAATACTTACAGCAGGGTTCCCACTCTTTTTCAAAAACCATTTTCCAGGACTGGAAAACAAATCTCTAAATGTCCAGGTTTTCCAGGACGCGTAGAAACCCTGCTTACAGGCAGCTAGTCAGTCTGTAACTTTTACACCAATATGTCACCCACCATAGAGTCCATGTGCTTGTTTTTGCCAAGCGTTAAAACATTTTCCCGTATTAAACAGGTTGGCCCGTCTTTAACTAGCAGCTCGTTGCTGGGACGACGCTCATCCAGGACGTAGTTCATCTAAAATTGACAAAAAGCAGAGTAGAAACAATGCTTTCACTGCGTTTTCTGTGAAACAAACTGAACATTCAGCAAACTATACATCCTTGTACCAATTCCTCTTGGACAGGATGATGTCCTCCTTGTGTCCAGTCTCGTCTGCAGGGCCTGATAGTTGTCAAATTGGTCTCGGCAGCACAGTGTGGCCCACAAGCTGTGACAAGAGACATGAACACTTGTCAAAGATCACACACAATTATGTAATACATGTTCTGCGATTATGAGACTGGGGATTTACCAGGGATGGCGTAGCAATGGTCAGCACAGGGTGGCGCTGGAGCGGGCGCTGATGCGGGCGCTGGAGCGGGCGCTTGAGGCGGCGATGCAGGCGCTGGAGCGGGCGCTGGAGGTGGTGTATGGTGGCATAAGAATGTGAGACTCAAGTTGTTTCAAGGTGTTTTGGTGAACTACAAAATAGCAGGGAGGGAGTTATGTGAATACAATTTATACAAAGCCACCAGTGGCATCACTGTAATTTGAGAAGGAAAGGATGCAAAGCATATTAGTCAAATCAGGCCTACTATTGATTTGTAAAAGTAAATAAAAAAATCTGGGCCTATCATTGGGCCTAGATCTCGACGGGTGTCAAGATCACGTTGGTGCTCACCAACGTGATCTTGACACTTGTCGTGGCGTTTGGTTGCCCTATCAAGATTTTCCACATCAGTGAAACCATGAACAGCCCACGTTGGAGATTTGCTATTATTCATAAGCAAACAGGGCCAGCAATAAAGTCGATTGCTTGTAATGCTACCAGTAAGCCATGCGTACCTAGCAAACCATGTAGCACTCACAACAATGACGTTGCCATTACTTCTGGTCACCTTGATTTTGGGAAGTGGTCTACCTCTTTCTTTGGTCGCTAACTTAGCACTGTAACTCAATGAATTGAATGCTTTTTTTAATAAGACGTTAACAATGTCCTCCGTTTCCAATGTTTCCATTGTACATTTAGGATCTCGCTATCGCAGATTTCACTTGCTCTGCGTCTCTGACTGAGCACCGCGGCAATGCAGACCGGGTTTGTTATCGACAGCGTTGCCAGATTGGGCAGATTTCCCGCCGAATGATAATTTTTCCAGCCTAACATGGTTAAAAGTAGCCCAATTGGGTGGGAAATCTGACCAATCTGGCAACGCTGCTCAACATCCAGGGATCCTGCTTATTGGTTCACAGGCAGACGGATAGATTTTTGCGCGAATCAGACCCCTTAAGGTCCCACCCACTCAGAGGAGGACTTTCCTCCTCTCTCCCATTGAAACCCATGTTATCCACCGGCCGCCAGTACTTTCGGGGAAATGAATGGGAGTCAACGGAGGGCGACGGAGGACCTTCCTCCCTGAAGTAATTGTCAATAAGCGATAGGGGGTGCTAATGTCCCTTTACCCAGGGAAACGAACATTATATATTCAAAGGCAATAAAGTAGTCATATTTAAGGGCATTAATTCATTACAATAGTCTGGGCATCTACATTTTTTATTCTCAACAATGTTAGGGAGGATCTTCCTCCCTCTCCTCAATGGAGAAGCCTCCACTGCCGAGATCATATTCATGAAATAGTTGTTCTTTTTCATGTCCGCAAACAGCTGCTCTGCCACCTGCGAATTGACCCAGCCACACAGCTCAGGCACCAGCTTGATGAGGCGCAGGGCGTCCCGGTCATCCTTGGTGTTCTGCTGGTGGAACGTGTCGTATAACGCGTAGTGCTCTGCGCAACCAGTGGCCGGATGACCACCAGCATCAGCGGGGACCTTCTGCTGGATCAGCCAAGGGAAATTGATCTTTATCTCCCCTTTCTTGGCAGCGGAGATATTATCAGGGGTCGCTGCGGCTACTCTCCCTTCGTTCGGTTGGAATGGAAGGTCTCCAGGTTCCCTTAGGTTTGTGTGTGCCACAAGCCCCCTGGCAAAATCATACAACATTGGGGAAGTGCCTGAAGGAAAGGAGCATGTCTGCATAGTCCCGTGGACTTTCGGCTCGGAGGTTGAATTTAACTGCGTTCACAATTCCACAGGGGCACATGATGACCGCCCAACCACCTGGCAAATACGTTACAGAAAAGGTCAGTGTTATAGCAGTGGAATAGCATAATAATGTACAACTACACACATTATAAATAACCCTTTTTCTCTAAAAGTAAGTGCAACTTACCAGATGCTCCCCAAACCTTTTCAAATACTTTATCATACATGCTCCGTGTCTTCATCTCCTCCCTCAGGCGGAGCAGGAGGTCCATTTTTGATCCGGTCGCATCCAAGCCACAGCCCTTCACCAAATTCCACAAGTCAGCAGCCTGAAAAAGGCCAGTAATTGACATGAGGATGAGTTTCCGCTGCCCTCTTCTCCATTCTGATATGTGTGGACAAGTAACTTCATCAAGTTAAATTGATAGATATCCAAAACATACAAGGCATACATGTGTGTATATAGTGTACTGTAGATCTTAAGATCACATGAACGGAGGAATCACCTTCAATTTCATCAATTGGTCCACCAAGTGATCCTCTGCCAAATCTAGGGTTGCTTGGTCGGTAGGCTTTGTCGGCTTCACTTTTGTGTACTCTGTGTTCAGCACAACATCACTGGCCCTTGTTCGTGGACCAATCCATGGGGCCCAGTTCAAATATGATGGCTTTACACCGCATGGATTGTTACTGTTGCCTAATTGAGGACATTAAAGTGAATGCATGCCTTTACTCAATAACTGACATATTAACGTTCAACAGTTGGAAATAAATGGAATTGCACACTCCTGGCTTACTTTTCAAAAAGCCACGGCAGACAATTTCCTCACTGCCCGAACTCCAGAAATCTTCTATGTTGACACGTCCATTAAAATCAGGTGGTGGATCTTTGATGTCACTCACTGGAACACATCCCTTTCTCATAAAAAGAACAGAATTGGGAATTTACATTGCGTGAAGTAGAAAACCAACACATACCTGCCATTTTGAAAACACCCTTCTTGTGTAAGTCCATCACAACGACAGCTGGGTGGTCCCCACAATTTACACATGAAAAGTTGTGATCGTGGGATGACAGGGCTTCGAAGTGTAAATAGCCGTGTAAAATGGAGTCGTGGCTGGCATACTTGGTTTGGTGGGTTGCCTCCAAAATGTCCAGCTGCCTGCCAACCGCAGTGTGATTCTGAAACATTGAAAAAAACATTGTGTGACATGACATTTGGGGTCACACACAGGATTAAGATGTCCAGTGGGTGTATGTATCAGCCACTGTGATGGAGACAAATAGCAAAATCTAACAATCAGCCTGACAGACAAGGAAAAGGTTTGTGTGACAATCACAGTTATGACAATATTAACCAACATCTTGGAATACAATTAATCCCTAGATATACATTGTTGGTTTACAAACGACAAAACTCACTTGTAAAGACTGCCGCAGCAAGATGCAGAGATGGAGCGACAGAATAACGTGGTCGTTGAAGTTGTGGAGCCCCTCACTCCATTCCTGGTATCTGTACAGATTACCACAGACACCACACTCTGTGGAATGTGGCTACATCTGAAACATCAGAAAAGATTCCACACTAAAATAGCATGCAGTCACTGACAATGGACCATTAATATTTAAGACATTGTGGATTTTTTTTTTTCTGTGAGCAGGTATTTCACCTGCCTGAGCAATGCCTTTTCCTCTGTAGGACAGCTGTTGCCCTCTGGTGCAGGGCCAATGTCTGTGTGTATGGCTGCGTCTTGGTCTGTGCTCCGAATTCTCTGGAAAAGGCTTGGATGACTTTGGTTTAAGTGCCACTTACCAATTGCCTTGTGCGGGCATGGCATCCTGGGTGTGGAACATGGGCAGTGCCACGTGTTTTTATGTGGGTCATAGCATACCAAGACTCTGCCCAACCTGGAGAAGTAAGTTGTTCTCGGCTCATGGACGGACAGGTATATTTTACGGTCATTGTCCATTTGCACAACTGTGCTCAGAGGGGATGAGGAAGCACGAGCTACAGCTTGTCTCTCCAGACAGGTTCTCTTCGTGCTGGAGGAAAACCATTTTTTCCCCACCATGTCATTTAGCACATTTTCCTCCAGAACCGTGTCGTTGGACTTTGACACTGGGCAGTACGTGACGTGATTTTAAATGGACGCACTGGAAACCTGCAATCCCACTTCTCGCTGCAAACTGCAACGCCCTTTTGCACTCCTCCAATTCACAGACCACACGATGCTCCACTCCCCATGTGCATCTTTGTACATGGACTGGGTTCGCTGGTCCAGTGAAGCTTCTCCTTACCACAAAAATTCCTTTCAGGTGGTCCACACACACAGAGGCAAGATGCCTTTCCTGATTTATGTCAGGTGCCCTAGAGGAGTGCCGCCTTCTTATGTGCAGTTTGATGTTCTTCTTGTTCAGAACTAAGTTGCAAAAGCAACAATTGGTCCTCGGCACACGTTTTATTTTGGATGGAGGTGGCGGGTGCGTGGCTGGCATTGGGCTCGGTGTGCTGAGGCCTTGAGATGGAGGTGGCGGGTGCGTGGCTGGCATTGGGCTCGGCGTGCTGAGGCCTTGAGATGGAGGTGGCGGGTGCGTGGCTGGCATTGGGCTCTGCGTGCTGAGGCCTTGAGATGGAGGTGGCGGCTGCGTGGCTGGCATTGGGCTCGGCGTCCTGAGGCCTTGAGATGGAGGTGGCGGGTGCGTGGCTGGCATTGGGCTCGGCGTGCTGAGGCCTTGAGATGGAGGTGGCGGGTGCGTGACTGGCATTGGGCTCGGCGTGCTGAGGCCTTGAGATGGAGGTGGCGGGTGCGTGGCTGGCATTGGGCTCGGCGTGCTGAGGCCTTGAGATGGAGGTGGCGGGTGCGTGGCTGGCATTGGGCTCGGCGTGCTGAGGCCTTGAGATGGAGGTGGCGGGTGCGTGGCTGGCATTGGGCTCGGCGTGCTGAGGCCTTGAGATGGAGGTGGTGCCCTCATGCCAGGGCAGGTCTGCAGGTGCTTTATGCATGAAGTTTTGCTGCCAGTAATGGTTGAGCACACACAGTGGTAGTGTGGAGATCTTGTGTTGGCACAGTTGTGTTGGCACCTATAGATTTTGTAGCCTTCCAAAAAGGAACAGAAAAGTAAATTAGAAAATATTAACTGTTAGTATTCCTTGTTCAATACATCACAAGCTAATTGATATGTTATGAGTTTGATAAAAGCATAAAGAACATAGATAATATAAACATTAGTGACATGCATTAAACTTTCAATTACCATTGTGAGATATGGCTGCTTTGTCATGTGTTTGAACATGTGCAACCATGGCTGGGTAATCGCCAAATTTTCTGCAAACTTGGCACCCGTAAGAATCTCCCAACCGCACTGGCTGCATCAGAGATTCATGTTTGCAGACAGTTGGATGGATCTGAAAAGACAAAAAGTAATTTCTGCTGCACAAACAATTCAACCAGATTTACAGTTTAAGTCAGCTCTTAGGCATCCAATGTGTAATTAACTAAACCAACCCTATAGATAAATGCAAGTGTATACAATGTAAGCGCAGGTGTGACATAGATGCTGTAACATGGCTCACACAAACAGACAGATCTTCCTCAGGCATCTTTGATCTAATTAAGTCCTTTGCAAGCAGTGTGCAGATCCTTTCCCGCTCCTACTAGTTAGCGGCTAACCACATAGCCATGGGATGACAACTTCAAATCGGTAACACGGCGAAATGATGATAATCAAATCAATACAAACCAGTGAGAGTATATTGCGACAAAACCAACACGGCATCAAACGCGGTACTTAACAATTAAATAGGTAACATGAAAAGCAACAACCGTTAAGCTTAAGCAATATCAACATAAAGGAAAAGTTAGCAGAGACATCCCAAAAACGCAGCCAATTTGTGGTTGGATTGACGACACATTATTACGCTGTGAGTGTACATGAAAATTTAAAGTAGAACTACACCAAGAACAATGACAGTATACGATCTCTGACTGATAATGCAGTCCACTTACCAAATCAATCGAGGCAATCATCTTTCTGCTATCTAACTGCTGTTGACCAGTTCGTTACATCTCCGGAGTAGGTTCGACAAGAGAAGAGATCCGCAAATGTCAAATAGAATAGATTATGGCTCTGCACGAGGCATGTGTGACGCCAGACGCCGTCGTTAATCAGACCAATCAGGGCCGACTAAATACACGCCCTCCTTACAAGACACGCCTCCTCAAAATACACGCCCCCGTCTTGCAGGACGCAGTCGGACCCTACTCACTGGGGGGGTCGAACCGCACCAGCACCGGGATCAGCGCCCTCTACGCAGACAGGTAGTACGAGGGAGGTACAAGCCGTTCAGCGCGGCTGCGCAGGAGCGCGCATCAAGCGCACCCGGACAATCACAGGCATTGGGATAACCTGGGGGAGGGAGACGGCAGAGGCCTTAAGGACCGGACACGCACCAGACGGGGCAGACAGCCGAGTTGGAGAGACGCAGTAGGGGGAGAACGCACCAACCCGTACTACTAAGTACACTTCCCCACAGGACTGAGTGGGAGCAGACGGGAGCGATAGAGACGCCGTCGGACCAGATCCGGAGACGGCCCCTTTTTGCACCTTGCCTTTTTGTTTTAGCTTTTCCACGTGAGCTGCACGAATAAAACCGTTGCCCCGCAACCCTGCTTGAACATGTGCTCCTCAAATCTCTATATAAAGACATTTTCATTTAGCAGACGTGTTTATCCAAAGTGACTAACAAAAGTACATTTGTCAGAAGGAGAAACACCAATATATTGCTGTTGGTACAGTAACGATGTTCATAGAACCAAGTGCCAAGCACTAACAATCACTGGGTTAACTTTTCTCATTAAATTATTTTGTTGCTCTTTATATTTACAACACAAAAATAAAACTTGATAATAAAAAATTGTAATGTGTCCGCGATGACATGTTCTGCAGTCCTCCAGTTTGTGGAGTTCATCACCCATACGGGTATCATCTTCAGAGTTATCAAACATCCCCCTCCCCCACCCTCCCTAAATGGGCCATTGTACACACGGCTTAGCCCACATGTGAGTACATTTAGACCTGATTCATTATTATAATCCCGCTGTTAACAGCTAACCACGCAGGCTGTGACGCACCACAGGAGCGTTTATGTACTGCGAGATGCGAGCCCCAGGATCTATTTGCGCTCCACGTAGGGTGTCATGGAGCAGAAGTGTATGGCAGGGTTTGCCGTGGCGGGCAGTTGGGCGGAGGTACAGAGATGCAGCTCCTCCTGCGTTATGGGAGAAAGTGTAGATCACTATTCTTTGTAGGATAAAAGATAGAGCACGCATACAAGAGAAAGACAACAGTGTGCAGCCTTTACATGAACATTATATTGGAAGAATTCCTCCACCCATAGACATCTGTTTGATACACTATGTCGGCAGCCCATCATCCATATTCATAGTCTGAAAATTAATTTGGCTAATACAATTTTTGTAAGGGACGTTTGAATTTCGAGAGTAATCCACCAAATGTATTATTAAGCAGACTACTTTGCACAGTTCATTATGTGGGCAGGCGTCTCTTCTAACATATAGGATATGCATTGCACGCCATGGAATTATTTCAACTTTAATCACCAGAGCTGCCTTGACGCAGACAGCTATAGGACCCTTCCACTGACCTTTAAAACTCACGGATGGCCTCTTCCTCTCTGGCTTTTATCCTTATCTTCCTCTTGATCCTTGTCGACTCGTTCCTGTCTGCACTTTGTCATCCATGTCTAATCTTTTTCCCTCATCTTCTTGCTATCTATCACGCCTGTCTCATTACGTATTTTAAACCAACCATTTAACTTTGTAATGAGCTTGCAAATTTTTTACGATGTATTCCTCCTTCTTGGTTCATGTTTTCATGCAACAATCGTTTTCTCTCAGTGTGGCTGCTGCCTTCAGTATTGACAGGAGTCCTTTTATTCTCCCTTCTTTTGTGACCCAGAGAGCTGAACAGAACATTGATTCGTCTCGCGGTGAGAGCAAAATCTTATGGATTTCCACTCGTATAAATAGAAGTGATTACAGCTGCGTGTCGCTGTTTTCATTAGGGCGGGGAGGGTAGGTCATTTGTCAAGGAAAAACCTGGCAACATCCAGCACCAGAGTTCCACATTGCCATTTTGCAACCCCCCCCCCCCCCACACACACACTTGTATCACCGGCCTTCAGCGCGATGTCCATTTTGTATTCAGAGAGTGATTTGAGCTGGTTGGCCATGTGTTCCTCACACTGGTTTAAGTGTTCAACCACCAACCCTATCCAGGTTCTCAGTCTCTAACCCTTTGTCCATAAACAAAGCTAACATGGAGCTCGATACCGCTCATCATTGTAAAGCCCGAGCTTTGACCCAGTAAAAACTGGGCTAACATCGAAATATCTGTCTATCTGCCTAGAAGCTGTCGTCTGTCCATCTCACTCTCTGCAGATCCATCTGCCTGTGTGCTGACCTGCCTACCTATCTCCACAGTGAGACAAATTGCCTGGACGCCACAACATGGTTTGTTGTCACGAGTCAGAGGGCAGATGAGTGGGAGGGAGCGTCAACCCACGGTGCAACATCTCATTCCTTCGCTTCTGTTCTTCAATCTTCAAACAAAAACAGACAGAAACTCACTCTCTCTAAAACCACCCTTTCCGTTTCTCTCCAGTTGCTCTATATGGTTCTCTCTGCTGACATCTGTGACATTGACTTGAAAATGTAGGTTATGGCTGCACTGAGGACTATTTTCCCCAGTATGTGTGTATGTGTGTGTGTGGGTGTGTGTTGTGGCGACCCTGCCCCAGGAATGTCTCGGTTGCTCAGGAATCACCCAATGCCCAGGTCCATTCAAAGCCAAAAAGAGGTGTTTATTCGAGGAATAACAGAAACCGCGTTGGTTGGTGCCCAACGTGGGATAAATGAAAAATAATACTAATGACTCTGTGAGCCACGGTAGAGTCCAGTTGATTGTCTCTCCGGCCGGGCCAATCTCGTCCCTGGAGAAGGAGGTCACTCCCCTCGGAAGCGCTGTTCCAGCGCTGTGTTCCGCTTCGGCGTACGACGTCCGGGTGTGCCGGTTCCCTCGGGACAGCTGGGGAAAGGTCTGCTAGATCCACTCGTCCGTATCGGGTCCTGGAGGTTCCCTGCTCCGCTCGGGCTCCCAGTTCCAACACCCACACACACACACACACACAAACATCCCCCCACACAGACAGAAACATGCACACACACGCATACACGTTTACTTTACCAACAGGGGACTATCGGTTTTCATCGACCAAGTGTGGACCTCTATTTCTGGTCATTCAAAAAATACAAAAACATAATACAGAGTTCAGTTTTAAGTAATTTTGTCATAATGTAACTTCAAATTTGTTCCTTTTTATTTTTTTTAAAGAAGTTGCCAAGAGGGGAATTGAATCCTTAAGCGATATTTACATATCAAAGAGGGGACTCCATTCACTACAGCAAGGCAGCTGTCTGTGCCTATTGTTTCACTCAATGAGTGTTTGCCAACTGCAACATTTGCTTCTGTCAGTGCGTTTACATGGGAAATATAAAAGATGGTCCCCACTTGGATTGTACAACAGGACAGAAGTCTCCTGTTAAATGGTATGGGGCGACACACACAGTCCTGCATGGATCTATTCATGAAGTGTGGAAAAGAATAAATGTAATCCTCATCAATAATAATCTTTTAAGATATATTTAGAACGGTTAAAAATACACGATTAATTTGCAATTTGCGAGTTAACTGGACAATCATGCGATTAATCACGATTAAATATATCAAAAGGGTGGTGAAAATTTTGAATATCGTGCAAAAGTTCATTTATTTCAGTAATTCAACTTAAAGGTGATACTAATTTATTATATAGACTCATTCCATGCAAAGTGAGATATTTCAATCCTTTATTTGTTATGATTTTGATGATTATGGCCTGCAGCTTATGCAAATCCCGAATTCAAAATCTCAGAAAATTAGAATATTACATATAATCAATAAAAAAAGGATTTTGAATACAGAAAGGTCGGCCCTCTGAAAAGTATAATCATGCATACTGTATGTACTCAGTACTTGGTTTGGGCCCCCTTTGCATGAATTACTGCCTCAATGTGGCGTGGCATGGATGCTTTCTGTAATTCAGTAAGGTAAGGCAGTAATTCATGCAAAAGGGGACCAACATTTCTGTTTGGGTTTTTCATAATCTACCATAATCATCAAAATGATAACAAATCAATGCTTGAAATATCTCACTTTACATGTAATGAGTCTATATAATATATTAGTTTCACTGCAATTTTAATTACTGAAATATATGAACTTTTGCACAATATTCAAATTTTTTCGAATTTCAAATGTAGTACAAATAGGTAACGCAGGAATGATTTCATTATCTATATTTTTTTCTTTCTTTTTTCTCAGACAACTGAGCAAAAGGTCCCCCTTTCTCTGGAGACATCAGATGAAGAAGACCAACAAGCGGAAGCAGACGAAAAAGTAACACGCACAAGAAAACCACCTTCATAAACCACAGACGCAATGGATAAAACTGCTCGTGGAAGTAACCCTCAACAACGTCATATCAACGTGAAAATGTCCACAATTTCCAGCGGTCTCAAAGAAATTCTTCAGGACATGACAATGTAAAGCATAGTAAATGCTTTATACTGTGTAAAAAAAGGACTTTTACGTGCACACATTTAATTTAAACGTTTAAATGCAGCTGAAGAGGAGTGAGCAGACTGCCACAACAAATCAAGAAGGCAAGATGTTCCACTGCATGCAGTAATATTAATAAATATAGACAAATGTGTGTCTCTAAATTATTTAATCATTTAAACTTTTTTTTTACTTTTTCAGGAAACTCATTGACATTCTGATGAATTGGCTACTACCTCAAGACAAGCAATTGGAGACATTCAAAAATCAAGTCCAACAGGTGCGTTATTTTGTTGACTCTAAAGAATATTCTCTACATGGAACACCTTGACATTTTGTTACGAAGAATTAATAGTGGTCATTTGTCTTTATCCATTAATTACTTTCTCAATTTATTTATAGGGAAACCCAGAAGAGCTTTGTCAAAGACAGAGAGACAAGCTGTTGAACATCATTTCTAGGACTTTCTGAAGCAAATGAAGATCCCTGGAAAAACAGACTGTCAAAGATTCTTGATTGGAAATCCGAGGCTAAGGGATAGTGGAAGAGACTGGAAAGTATTGAAATACTTCATGCACAACAAAATAATCTCTATAAAGAAAAACTTGTGCCAATAGTTTTAAGGCAAGGCAACTTTATTTATATAGCACTTTTCATACACAAGGCAGACTCAAAGTGCTTCACATATAAACATTGTCATACAATAAAATAAAATAATAGATAAGTAAAAGAAAAACATATGCAAAGAAATGGGTAAAATAGAAAGTTAAAAAGGCATTTTAGTATTAAAATAGAAAATAAAGGCAAAGTTAACAAAAGCTTTTTAGAAAGTGCAATGTATTTAAGATTTAGCAGAATGCTATAGCAAACATAAAAGTCTTCAGTCTTGTTTTAAAGGTGCTCAGAGTTGGGGCAAGTCTTAAATCCTCTGGGAGTTTATTCCAGCTATTTGTTGCATAGTAACTAAATCCTGCTTTCCCATGTTTTGTGTTTACTCTGGGGATAATTAACAGATTGGTCTCAGAGCTTCTTAGTGGTCTAGAAGGCTGATGTAGTGGAAGCATATCAGCTAAATATTTTGGGCCCAAACCATGTAGGGATTTATAGGTTAGCAACCTGATTTTAAAATCAATTCTCTGACCTACAGGAAGCCAATGTAACGATTTCAGAATTGGTGTAATATGATCAAATATTTTGGTCTTTGTTAGAACTCTAGCAGCAGCATTCTGAACAAGCTGAAGCTTCCTCAGTTTGTTTTGGGAGACCTGTAAGGAGACCATTGCAGTAATCAAGCTTACTAGTGATAAAAGCATGTACAAGTTTTTGTAAGTCTTCGGTGGACATGAGCCCTCTAAGTCTTGCTACATTTTTAAGGTGATAATATGCCGATTTTGTAACTGATTTGATGTGACTGTCGAAATGTAAATCTGAATCCATGATAACCCCTAGATTTCTGGCTTTGATTGAGGTTTTCAGGGACAGAGAGTGAAGGTTTTGGGTTACTTTAAGCCATTCCGTTTTAGAACCAAATACAATTATCTGTTTTGTCCTCATTTAGTTGAAGGAAATTTCGGCACATCCATTCTTTCACTTGCAATGCACTGGCACAGCAGATCTATGGGCCGATAGTCATTTGGTGATAGCGATACATAGATTTGCATGTCATCAGCATAGCAATGATGGTCAATATTGTTATTTTGCATGATTTGCCCTAGTGGGAGCATGTAAATGTTGAATAAAGAGGGTCCTAAGATCGAACCTTGTGGGACTCCACATGTCACGTTGGTTGATTCTGATACAAAGTCGCCAATGGAAACAAAGTAGTTCCTATTTTGTAGGTAGGACCTGAACCAATTTACGGTGCCTGAAAGCCCCACCCAGTTTTCTAACCTGTCCAGAAGTAATGTATGGTCTACAGCAGGGATGGGCAACTGGCGGCCCGCGGCCCGCATCCTCACTCAGTGCGGCCCGCATCCTCACTCAGTCAGGCCCGCACATAATAAAAAAATAAATAAAAAAAAGAATAATAATAATTGATCGAGTTACAGAAAACTCGGTCAAGAAAGATGAGAAGAATTCATAGAATTCGAAGGCAAACCCATGCGTCTAGTTTGCTTAGAAGCGATATCAGTCATTAAAGATATCCACTTAAGTCGCCACTACAACTACTACAACTGCTTGTTGGGTTTGAGTTCATTGAGTTGTTGCACTTAATGTTGGGCCACTGTTTTTCAGTTTTTTGACTTCATTGAATGATGATGTATGTGAGCCCTTTGCACTGATAAAAATACTGACCATTCATGTGGCTGTTTGAGCATGGAAAACATGAAATTAATGTATGTTGGTTCAATTAACATACCGTACATAGGTTATGATTCTGGATGATTTTTTAGGTAGTGGCCATCCCCAAAATGCACCAGAATACAGGAAATCTTATCTACCAAATTCAAAATTGTGTAGCTTCTCTCAGCTCACGTTTAGTTGAAGTGTGCAGTCGTGTGGCCCTCCGATGGTTATGATGAAAAATGTGGCCCTCTTTATCATGAAAGTTGCCCATCCCTGGTCTACAGTGTCGAATGTAGCACTGAGGTCAAGTAGCATTAGTATTGAGGTTTTGCCAGAGTCTGTGTTAAGACGGAAGTCGTTTACAACTTTAATAAGGGCGGTCTCAGTGCTGTGCAGGGGTCGAAATCCTGATTGGAAGGTGTCATAGCAACCAGTTGATGCCAGGAATTGATTAAGTTGCTGGAGGACAACTTTCTCAATGATTTTACGTATGAAGGGTAGATTTGATATTGGTCTGTAGTTGTTAATAATAGAGGCATCTAGGCTCCGCTTTTTTAAAAGGGGTTTAATAACTGCAGTTTTCAAAGCTTTTGGGAAATTGCCTGACTGGAGAGAGTTGTTAACTATCTGCAATATGTCTACTGCTAGGCAGTCGAAAACATTCTTGGATTGGCTACTACCTCAAGACAAGCAATTGGAGACATTCAAAAATCAAGTCCAACAGGTGCGTTATTTTGTTGACTCTAAAGAATATTCTCTACATGGAACACCTTGACATTTTGTTACGAAGAATTAATAATGGTCATTTGTCTTTATCCATTAATTACTTTCTCAATTTATTTATAGGGAAACCTTTATTTATAGGGTATAGTATCAAGGCAACAGGTGGATGGCTTTAGTTGTGTCACAGTTTCCACAAGATTTTGAGAGTCTATAACATTAAAGCATGCCATCCGTGCCATGTTATTTTTGCCTGAACAGGGTGGTAGTCCAATATTTTTGTTTGAAGTGGAGACATTGATGGCGCGTCTGATACCTTCAATTTTATCAATATAAAAAGCTGCAAACTCATTGCATTTCTGCGTGGAATGGAGATCAGGTGGGATTTATGTTGGGGGGTTGGTCAGTCTGTCAACAGTTGCAAATAGGGTTTTTGCATTATTAGTGTTGGTTTTAATGATATTGGAGAAAAATGTTTCTCTAGCATTTTTTAAGTCTAAATTGTAGTCACGGAGGCTCTCTTTATAGATATCATGATGAATATGAAGTTTTGTTTTACGCCAGATGCGTTCAACCTTCCTGCATTCTTTTTTCTGTGCTGTTACAGAAGCAGCTTTTCTCCAGGGTGCCTTTTGCTTTCCAGAAATCGTTTTAACCTTATAAGGTGCAATGACATCTATGACTTTCAAAATTTTCAAATTAAAGTTTTCTACAATATCATCAGCAGAACATGGGTATAGAGGTGGTAGCAAGGAGATGGCCTTTTTAAAAAGTACATTAGAATCTTCATTGATGTACCGTTTTTTGACAGTGTTTGATTTTGTCTATGTCGGGAATAAAAGATATGTTAAAGAAAACACAAAAGTGGTCAGACAAGGAAGGATCAGTCACAGAGAGATCAGAAACATTGAGGCCCTTTGTGATAACCAGGTCTAGAGTGTGCCCCTTACAATGAGTAGCCTCTTTCACATGTTGAGACAGTTCAAATGTGTCCAAAATGGTAAAAAGCTTTTTTGCACACTTGTCATTCAAATCATCAGTATGAAAATTGAAGTCACCAGTTATAACTAGACAGTCAAATTCTGTGGAGATGCTAGACAATAATTCTGTGAAGTCATCGAAAAAAAATTCAGAATATGTGGGTGGCCTGTAAATAATTAATAGGAGAACTCTGGGGGAGCATTTCAATACAGCACTAAAGGTACGGCCACACCAAACGCGTTACCCGCGTACCTCGCGTATAAAATCGTCAATTTTTCCATAGGGAACCATTGGTTTACGCGCATATGAGACGCGTACACGCGTTACATGCGCTAAAGCAACATTTTACCCGCGTTAGCCGCGTATATATACGCGCGTATATATACGCGCGTATATATACGCGCGTACATTTCAAGAGTTCAAAAAATTGAACTTTTTACGCTCATACGCATGACGATTAGCCGCGTTGCCCAATCAGCGTTGAGCTTGACCCGACGTCACTGGCAGAGAGTAGTGAGCTTGGACAGAAGCATACGGCCGACATCTTTCTTTATTCTGTGTGGAAATAGTAACATAGTTACGCCATTAAATGCTTTTATGGAAACATTTTTAGCGAGAAATGTGCATTTTACTTTCATAATGTTCGCTCGGTGAATGTGAAGGATGTTTGGTTTGATAGTTATGACGAAGAGGGAACGCTCCGTTCACTTGCATGGACAGAGTCTCTGGTTACTAAGCAACCTCAACGTCCTGGCGGACTATATATCTGCTGATCAACACTACGAATGCTGGAAACACACCAGACACACCATGTGAAGTTATTTAACCCGATTATTGTTATTTATATCCGAGATTATTTAATCTAACCCGATCTAAACTCTATCACCCAAACACGGCAGCGTTTGAGTTTCCTACCTCGGACTCCAGCGCAGCCATGTCCATGGCAGCCACGGCCGGCAACTTTCTTTATTCTGGGTGGAAATAGTAACATAGTTACGCCATTAAATGCTTTTATGGAAACATTTTTAGCGAGAAATGTGCATTTTACTTTCATAATGTTCGCTCGGTGAATGTGAAGGATGTTTGGTTTGATAGTTATGACGAAGAGGGAACGCTCCTTTCACTTGCATGGACAGAGTCTCTGGTTACTAAGCAACCTCAACGTCTTGGCGGACTATATATCTGCTGATCAACACTACGAATGCTGGAAACACACCAGACACACCATGTGAAGTTATTTAACCCGATTATTGTTATTTATATCCGAGATTATTTAATCTAACCCGATCTAAACTCTATCACCCAAACACGGCGGCGTTTGGGTTTCCTACCTCGGACTCCAGCGCAGCCACGGCCGACAACTTTCTTTATTCTGGTTGGAAATAGTAACATAGTTACGCCATTAAATGCGTTTATGGAAACATTTTTAGCGAGAAATGTGCATTTTACTTTCGTAATGTTCGCTCGGTGAATGTGAAGGATGTTTGGTTTGATAGTTATGACGAAGAGGGAACGCTCCGTTCACTTGCATGGACATGGACTCATCTAGGCGCATAGCGTAGGCGCGTTAGGAGCGTATGCGTAGGACCATTTTTGACACAAAATGGTCAAGCAACATTTTAGGTGCGTTACGCGCGTAAATCTTTACGCGGGTACGCGTCTGGTGTGTTCGTACCTTTAGGAGCGTAGGCGCGTTAGGAGCGTATGCGTAGGACCATTTTTGACACAAAATGGTCAAGCAACATTTTAGGTGCGTTACGCGCGTAAATCTTTACGTGGGTACGCGTCTGGTGTGTTCGTACCATAAGGTATTCGAACGATGGAAAATCACCAAATAACATCTGTTTCCCCTGAAATACATTTTTAAATATAGCAGCAACCCCTCCACCTCTTTTTCCAGATCTACATGCTTCAAAAAAGTTATAGTTGGGAGGAGCTGTCTCTATCAGAACGGTTGCACTGTTAATTTGTTCCAGCCATGTTTCAGCTAAAAACATAAAATCCAGTTTAGAAGTGGTAATAAAATCATTAACTAAAAATGATTTGTTAATGAGAGACCTCACATTAAGTAGAGCCATCCTGATGGTGTTGTGGATAGGCTTTAAGGTTGTTTTTGGTTTGGAGGCAATAGATATGAGATTTGTGAGGTTAGCAGTGTGTCTAAGTTTCCCTTTGTTTACTCTCTTAGTGGTTACAGCATGAATGCGAAAGTTGCCCTGCTTTGACGTAGGCAACCTTGGGTTCAGCAGATTATGTGAAACTTCCTTTATACTGTGTCTACGGCTGAACCCTTTTTTGTCTCAGTAATACTCAGGACTACTTTCAGTACAGGGGGGGGGCTGGGGCGCCATCCTCTTGGGTGTTATCAGCCTGTGGCCATGACATGGCGATGCTATCATTGACACAGATGCAAGTTTGATGCCAACATATTCCAGTTTCTTATATTCGGCTGGAAAATCGCAAAGGGAGACATTGGGGCTGGAGTTGTTGTTGTAGCTATGGGAGAGATGAGGCTGGAGGTCATTGTCGATGGGGGAATGCAGAGGAGGGGGGTGGCCGTTCCTCGCCAAGCCAGCATCAGCGATGGGGGAAGGCACAGTGTTGATGGCGTCGGGCGGGCTGTTGTCTCTCTTCAGGGTCTGTGGGCTGTCTGCTATCTGTGTGTCAGATAGTGGCAGAGTAGATGTGTGGGGGAGGCTGTAGTCTCGCTTCTTCTCAACCTGTGCTCTGATTGTGGCCTGTGCGTTAGACCATGGAGATTTGTGGGAAAGCGAGAAGAGAAGATTGTCCCTCAACAGTTTTGAGCCTAACCTGTTTGGGTGTAGGCCATTTGCGCCCCCAGAATAAGTTGAAATTGTCAATAAAGCCCCTTCCTCTTTCATTGCAGACTCTGGAAAGCCATGTATTCAGTGCAAGTAGACGACTGAATCTGTTTATTCCCCTGTCAACTGCTGGTATGGGTCCACTGATGAATGACTTGATGTGTATTTTGTCCAGTGTATCCAATAGATCAGTGTAATCCCTCTTCAGAAGTTCTGACTGTTCTCTTTGAATATCATTAAATCCTGCATGCACAATAATCTGAGTTTTTTGGGTTTTCCAATATGATTTTGGCTAGTTTATGGTTGATATTACTAACCATTCCATATGGGAAGTTGCATGTTTTTATCTTCTTACCGGTTATATCCTTGATGGTTGAGTCTCCTATAATCAGAGTGTCTGGTTCATCTGCTTTCTCTGAGATGGGCCCTTGTTGGACGGTGGCAGACACATGCGCAGCCCGCCTCCGTGGCGACTGGTTGTTCCTTCTCTGTCCGTACCGTCTGTCCGGACACATTTCAGGGGTAAGGGGTGCACAGGTGGCCGAGGCATGCGCAGCTCGCCTCCATGGCGACTGGTTCTTGTTCCGTCTCTGTCCGCACTGTCCGTCCGGACGCATCTCGGGGCTCAGGGGTGCATGGGTGGCAGGCGCGTTCATGGACTCTTGAAGTGGCAGGAACCGGTTCTTCAGTGGCAGGGTTAATTTCAGTGACGGTCTAATCCGGCTGATACATGTAACTTTAGCTTTGGGTAGCTTAGCATTTGGCGTTGAGTGAACTTGTTGATTCACTTTGGTATGTTGTTTTGGCTTAGCGCCGACTCTGTGCCAGTGAGATGCAGCTGGAACTGTCTCTCTCTTGTCCAGCTTCGGGAAGAATACAGTGTAGCTTTGATCATCTTGCTGTATCTGAGTGAGCTCAGCAAACTCACCCATCGGCACTGTATCCTGTAGGAGTCCTTTGCATTTTTCTAATGCTGCTAGTCTCGTTTCAAATAAAGCCACTGTCTGTTGCATTTTGGTGCAGTCTGTGCATTTACCAGTCTCCGTGCCTGGGATATCCGAGTACAGAGGCATGTTGGTGATAGGAAAGTCCAAGGCTTTTTCTGCGGTCTGATCCGGGAGTAAAAAGTGCCAAAATGTACTGTTGAATCGAGCGATGGAGGACGACGGAAACAAACTATATACTGTTAGGTATTATGATCATGAAATAAAATAAGATAAAGTAGATCTGAACGATGAATTAAGTAGTTTTTTCCAATGCCTAGCTGAGCTTCGGGAAACATGACCTCTCTCTCTGCTGCCTCTCTAATCTCTACCCAACGCCAATAATTTAAATGAACTGCTGCATACTGGGAGCTTGCACTATGGAGCATCAATGTAAAGTGCCTGAATGCTTGGAGCTCGCATTATGGATCATCATTGTTATGTGCCTGAATACTGGGAGTTCGCATTATGGATCATCAATGTTATGTGCCCGAATACTGGGAGCATGCATTATGGATAATCAATGTTAAGTATGTGCCTGAATGCTGGGAGCTTGCATTATGGATAATCAATGTTATGTGCCTGAATACTGGGAGTTTGCATTATGGATCATCAATGTTATGTGCCTCAATACTGGGAGCTCGCATTATGGATCATCAATGTTATGTGCCTCAATACTGGGAGCTCGCATTATGGTTCATCAGTGTCACTGGTGGTCCATGTAAACGGAGCATCAGAGTTAAGGTTACAACATTGTTAGCCCATGTAAACGGAGCCTCAGTGTTAAGGTTGCAACATTGTTAGTCCATGTAAACGGAGCATCAGAGTTAAGGTTACAACATTGTTAGTCCATGTAAACGGAGCATCAGTCTGTTAGAACATCACTACACAGATTTACCAATCTTTTAAACATGTCTTGCACTTGTTTTGTAAATATTATGTAAATAATAGATATTTTAAATATCTCTTTCAGTTTTATATTTTTGTTTCCTGACTTTAGTGTTTTGTAGTACTTGTTTTTATTTTTAACTTCTTACTCTTATACTTTATATATATATATACATATAAATAGTGTTATTTTGCAAGTAAAGTGGATAGTTCTTAAGAGATAATAACAATCTAAAAATTATATATATATATATATATATTGTGGCAACCCGGTCCCGATAGCGACTGTTCGTCACGGCCACACTCGGGATGCTGGTTTAAGCCGTAGTCGGCGTTTATTCAGAATAATAGGCAAAAGCACATGGTATATATCATTGGGCTATCATTGGGCTCGTAGCCGGGGTCGTGTCGATGGCCTCCTCCTCATAGGTCTGACTGTCTCTGCCCTGGAGTGAGTCCTCGGCTCCCCTTTAAGGCTACGTTTACACGATGACGGTCTGAACAGAAGACGCAAAAGTGGAGTTGCGTATTCACTTTTTATTCCGCGTTTAGACGAGCGTTTTCGGGAGGAAATCTGCGTGCATACGGTGACGCAAAAGTGTGTGGACTGTTCGACTTGGTATGCATGTCAGCCGGCTAGGTGGTGCTGTGATACACTATCACACAACACCGCCATGTCTGAGCGCATGCGTAGAATCTTCCTTCTTCTCTTATCCGTGCCGCAAAAACCAAAAAGATCCTTCTCTGTGCATTAATTCTATCTGTACATATCCTGTACATTTCGTGAAAAGACTCCTGTACGCCTGTTATAGCTGCCAGAGCAGCTTGAAGGTCCGATGCATGGAAATAATCTGACATGTTTGTTTATTTCCTTGTACTGGCACATGTATGTGACGTAAACACGTACGCGACGTGAGCAGATCTGAGCAGTGTTTTGCGACTTGGCAGTGTAGACGGAAACGCTACGGCGGAGCGTATTCAACTTTTCCACTCTGGAGGGTGGTTTCAGATTTATGCGTTTTCATGCGTTTTCATTTCAGATTTATGCGTTTTCAACGAAAGGCATTTCCGATAAAATATTTTGTCGTTTTTACCCGCAAGCGTCCTCGTGTAAACGGGGCCTAAGATATCCGCCCGCTCCTTTCCCTCCCCTGGCCAGGTGTTCCCCATCTGGCTGATGAGGGTGAGGAACCAAGTGCTCTCTGCCTCCGGCTAGTGGATGGCGGCGGTACACGCCCTCCACCACCCGCCCCCGGATCCCCCTGGTGGGGAGCGGGTTGTCACATATATATATATATATCTATATATATAGATATATATATATATCTATATATATATAGATATATATATATCATATTTAGATTGTTATTAACTCTTAAAGATCCCATGCCATTCTATTTCATGATGCTTTAATATAGGTATTATTGGGCCACAAACACAGTATTCAAAGACGTCCCCGAAATTCAGCCGTGGTGCAGAGTTACAGTCACTCAGAAACAGTCGCACATTGAGCTTCCCCCAAACGCACGTTTCGGTGGGCGTGTCAAGGCAGGTCAAGGAGGGGGGTGGGGGTGTGGCCCTGAGCAGCTTGTAGCCACTACCATGCGCTCTGTATACGGTGGGCGTGTCAAGGCAGGTCAAGGAGGGGGGTGGGGGTGTGGCCCTGAGCAGCTTGTAGCCACTGACAGTACCATGCGCTCTGTTTACGGTGGATGTATCGCAATGGCTCGTAGAAACCCATATTATACATATCTATATCATATAATATATAATATATATTATCACCTGGCCCTGAGCAGCTTGTAGCCACGGTACCATGCGCTCTGTTTACGGTGGATGTATCGCAATGGCTCTTAGAAACCCATATTATACATAGATATCTATGTCATATAATATATAATATATATTATCACGGCCAAAAGCTGTGTGAGCCTCCAGACGATAGGTTATTATGAATCTCAAACGACCGCGTCTACTTCAGATTGATGTGGAAGTGGAAGAACCAGAGACGTCGGAGAACCCGACGAAGTCCTTTGTGATTCATTATATCGTCTGGACGCGCACACAGCTTTTGGCCGGGATAATATGTATTATTTGATATAGATATCTATGTATTATATGATATTATTTAGATATAGAGCAGAGCTCCAGGACTGTAACGCAAGTGTTGTACACTTCCTTGTTATTTGGATAACCGTTCTGCTGTTGGTGTGATGGCGCATAACACGTCGGACTCTCGTCTCTGGTATTTCTACAACGAGACTCGTAGTGGGGGTTATCTCAGCCATGGTTGAGAATGAATTGGGGGAAAGGAACTTTGGCTTTGACTCCCTGAAGTAGGCTACATGAACCACGACATGGAGGAGAAAGGGATTGTTGGCCGCGAATGTATCCCGCTTGAGCCCTGCTTCCCGCCGCCTCGGCAGCGGTCAGCGCTAATCACCGCATCCTGAAGCCGAGGCGGTGGTCCATCGGCAGCGAGGCTCCGGCGGGAGACGACCGCGGTCAACAATCCCTTTCTCCTCCATGTCGTGGTTCATGACTTCAGGGAGTCAAAGCCAAAGTTCCTTTCCCCCAATTCATTCTCAACCATGGCTGAGATAACCCCCACTACGGGTCTAGTTGTAGAAATACCATAGACGAGAGTCCGACGTGTTATGCGCCATCACACCAACAGCAGTTATCCAAATAACAAGGAAGTGTACAACACTTGCGTTACAGTCCTGGAGCTCTATATCTAAATAATAGCATATAATACATAGATATCTATATCAAATAATACATATTATCACGGCCAAAAGCTGTGTGCACGTCCAGACGATATAATGAATCACAAAGGACTTCGTCGGGTTCTCCGACGTCTCTGGTTCTTCCACTTCCACATCAATCTGTAGTAGACAGAACCGTGCGCTGCCTGCTGCCGGCGCGAGGCACCACCGCCCGGCTGCCCGCTGCCGGGCGGTGGTGCTTCGCGGCGGTGGTGCCTCGCGGCAACCGGCGGCAGGCAGCATGTCGCAGTTCATGTAGTTCGATGTCGTTCTGCCATTGCATTCAAAATTCTGTAACTAGCCTGTTACTACGAACTAAGCAACTACCGTACACGTATTAGCATTTAGCACTAGCTCAATCACGACTCCTTCAGAATTCTTGTGGGTGGTTACGAACCAACCAAGTGGGCAGGGCCATGAATAATAATTTGACAACGCTACGTCACAGTGTCACCTTATCCAGATCGGCTAATTTCTTCTGCCTTTTTCCTTTCATTGCCTATTGCATTCAGCAGACAAACTGCATAGATTTCAAACTTACCACAGCTCACAAACTTATTCAGACCTATGTTATTTAACAAACAATAGGAAAAATGTGATTTTAATGGCATGGGCTCTTTAAGAACTATCCATTTTGCCTATTTATTTTGTTACTCATCCATGTTGGAGTGTGAATGTCACTCTATGCTATCTAAGAGGGAACTTCTGCCATTATGTATCAGCCAACAGTGGACCCCTGTCATTCCATACAGTACAAGTGTGGACCATTTCCTGTGATGCAAATCAACAATTCAAATGCATTTCTTTAAAAATAGATTGGGGACTGAAGTACATTGTAAATTGGTAAATTAAGGCTAATTATGGGATAGAACAATTGCAAAGGTCTAGACCCTTATATTGTATTTTAATTGTATTTGTTTATCATTTTTATTGATACAAATGAATAGATAGGAATTTGTTAGACTATTCTATTCCTAAAAACACACTAAAAAATCAAGTTTGACAAATTATTATTACATTAGTTGAGATTACTATCTTTCCCTTACAGTATATATAGTTATTTCCTCTTTTCATAAAAGCAGCAGTGTGAATGTCGCTCCATCTAAGAAGGGACTTGTCATTTTGTAATGCCAACAGTGGACCCCTGTCATTGCATCCAAAAAAAACCTGTGGAACTTTTAAAGCTGAGCCTTTAAATTTTGTCAGAAAAATACACTATGTTTGTTTGTTGTTTGCATGTTTCAAGAGACTGGTTTTCTTCTTGCTTGCATGTTTGAAGAGACTTTACTAAGTTCTCTGTTTAACAGCCCTCTACAGTCTGACAGACCCCCTGGGGCTGCAGGCCGTTCACACAATAGAGGATTGTTTGAAGCGACGTATGGAAGCATATATGTAGCAAAATTCAATAGAGGGATACCTCTCCCATGGCCTAAAGGTGCAGGAGATCGCGGACATGTATGGTGTCCACAGAACCACCGTACACCGCAAAATGCAACAAAATGGACTCAGGTCAGTGATAGAATATATTGACACACCGACACGCACGAGGGGTGGGGGGCATGCACCACTCTGTCTTTGAAGGGAATTTCAAAAATGACCATTACAGTATGTATCCTACAGTATCGTATGAGAGAGGGGACTGCGGTCAAGTGAGCCGCTATTCGTTCATCCGCGGTTAAGCCAGCCGTCACACAAAATCTTCATGCGCCTTTAGGGCCCTTACATAGTCGACGCAACGCTACGCTTACGCGTCCAAAAGGCTACGCGACGCGACGCTTCGGCCGCCATTAAGCGTCGAAGCGTAGCAAAACGCGTCCTCCAAATTTTTGATACGCGACGCGCCGATCCATGCAATACCAAGCGTTGTCGGTGGGGGCGATACTGCAAATATTGTACGTTAATTTCAACTATAGATTAATACACCAGAGCGCATAAAAAGTGGAAGATCGCGTGCAGAAGTGGTGCTGGCCAAATAACTTTCGGCTATCCTAAGATCCTGACCCAACTTAGCTGGTTGAGTGAGTTCATAAGGCACAGGTCCACCGAATCGAATTTTCCGGTATGTAGGCATAATCAACGTGTGTGTGTGTGTGTGTGTGTGTGTGTGTGTGTGTGTGTGTGTGTGTGTGTGTGTGTGTGTGTGTGTGTGTGTGTGTGTGTGTGTGTGTGTGTGTGTGTGGAGAGACTGTTCAATGTAGGTAATGGTAGGCTATTTACTTAGTCAGGATGTTTGAAAACAGGTGTCTTTCTGTAGGCAGGTGAGGAAGACGATGAGGAGGAGGAGGAAAGGCCTAATTTCCAGGCAGATCAGGCACCTCCATCAACCCCCAACCCCGCCTCATCCCTATCCCAATGTCCACTTCCATCTGACCCTCTAACCACTACCTCTTCCACATCTCACCCTCCCACCACTGTGATGGCTTCTACCTCTTCCCTTCTTCCACCCCACCCTTCCCCCGCGACACGAGTGGCTTCTGCTACCTCTTCCTCACTATCCGACCCTTCCACCACTCAGATGACTTCTGCCTCTACCTCTTCTCTTCTTCATCCCCACCCTCCCACCACCCTCCCAGTTACCCCATCATCTCATACCCCGACGTCATCAGCCTCCCGTGGGGGCAAAAGAAAGAGGAAAAGCGTCAGGCCGAATGCAGATCTATGCGAGGCTGCCCTCCTCGATAGGCTGCAGGAAATTCGTCAGGATAGAGAGAAGGAGATGGAGAAGGCGAGAGAAAGGGAGAGAGAAAGGCTGGAAGAGAGGGAGAGAGAGAATGAGAGAGACAGGGAGAGAGAGAGGATGAGGGAACGAGACATGAATGACATTCACTTCTCCTTCACTAATTACCTTTGCCAATTCTTGCGAACCCTTCCACAGGGGCAAAGTTCTTCTTTGATGCGCGACATCAAACAGTTGATGCGGGATTATGAGATTTAATGATTTTCTTGTCACCCGATGTTCCGATGTTCTTTCTATTACTGGCCTTATTTGTTTTAGCCTATTTTAATTAATTACGTTCACGTTCTTCATGTTCTGTGTGTTCAATTCAGTTCAGTTCAGTGTTCAGTTCAATTCAATTCAATTTTATTTGTATAACCCTTAATCACCATTACAGTCTCAAAGGGCTTAACAGGCCAAATATTTGTGACACCCTCCTTTACCCATGCCCCCACACGGGCAAGAAAAACTCCCTTGAATCAGCAAGGAAGAAATTTTGAGAAGAAACGCAGTGTAGGGGATCCCTTCTACCAGGGATGGTCAGGAGTGCAATGGGTGCAATAGCCACCCTTCCTCTTCTGACCACTATTGTATTGTAGTATTGTATTGTATTGTAGCACTTAACTGTGTAGCAACTGCAGCAGCTGCTATCATGTCTGTAATACGGGGAATTGATTAACCTAGCGATTGTGGTACTTGCACTTGGTTCTATGAACATCCTTTCTGTACCGACAGCGATATATTGATGCACTTCTTATGACAAATGTACTTATTGTAAGTCGCTTTGGATAAAAGCGTCTGCTAAATGCCCTAAATGTAAATGTGCCACAATTGACATACAGGTAAATACATGCACATCATATAAAAATGGTGATAATTTCTGTAGACATTATGCGCTATAGCTTTGGCTATAGGCGTACAATTAAATAATTCATTCATCTGTCAAGGCAGTAGCTCGTTGTGTAAACATTTTATATGGATATGAATTAATGAGTTTGACGTAAACCAAAAAAAAAAAAAAATTAGAAGTCATGCTTCCAAGTGAACAATACGTTTATAGGTCAGTGCCCAATCGTAGCACATTGTACTGGTGGGGAAACACGCCAGCATCCGACAGAAAATAATCTGCCAGCTGCTCCCTGACAAGTGCCGCTCTTTGAGATGGTCTGGCTCTGCCGACCGAACACCGTGGTCCGTCGACCATATTCCGGTCCCCCTCGACATGCTGCCTCCACTCTCCAGGCTGGACCTCTCCGGTGTCAGCGGTCGTATCCACAAAGGAGGCGGGCATGTATCTGGCTCGTTCGGTGGATGCCAGGAAGTTGTGGAGAGCCACGCACGCCTTCACAATCTTCACGGCCTTTTCAGGTTGGCAGTCAATTGGACGGCCAAAGATTCGGAAGCGCGCAGCCAATATGCCAAAGGCATTCTCCACTACGCGTCTCGCCCTGGCCTGTCGGTAGTTGTAGATGCGCTTCCTATCCTGCAGGTTAGTACCTAATGAGAAGACAAATAAGTGTCATGCAGGAACACAGAACAGATGACAGAACAGATGACTTGGCTGACTCCAACTTTACACGGCTTTTGAATAGTAATGGTCAAGTGTGCCATTGCGCGCACTGTGCCTTCCTGGGTAGGCTATGCATTTTTTTCGTCAGACTAATTCATGTATAATTAATTCAAACATGTATAATTAATTAATGTAATTAAAACAATAAATAGATATTCAATATTTTTATTCTCACCTGGATAGGGACGCATCAGGTTCACCTGTAGGGGAAAGGCCTCATCCCCCAGGAAAAACAAAAGGACTGGGCGTTGTGGTGCCTGGTAGGACAGCAGGGGCGGGGAGATTGAGGTTGCCCTCTGCCAGTCTGGATCCGAAGGCACTGCGACCCAAGACACCTCCATCGCTCTCACGCCCGTATGCGCCAACATCTACATAAATGAATCTGTAGTTGGCATCAGCAGCAGCCATAAGGGCAATTGAAAAAAAAAACCTTTGTAGTTGTAGTAGTCACTTCCCGATCGTGCTGGAGCTCTGAGTCTGACATGCTTCCCGTCAATCGCCCCGACACACAGGGGAAACTGCCACTGCCTCAAAATCCTCCGCTATGTCCTGCCACTGACCGCGGGAAGGAAAGGCCATGAACTCCCCCTGAAGGGCGTCCCAGATGGCAGAACACATCTCCTCCACGATGCCCGACACAGTGCTGGTGCCCATCTTGTAGCTCGCCGAAAGAGCTTGCAGGCCGATGCCGGTTGCCAGGTACCTCAAGGTAACCGCAAGCCTTTGGGAAGCCCCGATCGGGTTCCGGTGGTTTTGGTGCGAGTCGGGAAGGTAACGGATGACTCGCGAAAGGAGATCATCGAACTTTGGCGCCGACATACGGAAATATTGGAAACGCCTCTCCTCATCCAGGCTTCGCATTGGAAGCACCAGAGAAACAAATTCCCCATCCCGATCTCGTGTGGTATTCAAAGGGCGCACATACCACCGCCTATCTCTGCGCTTCCTGCGTTGTCGTTGCCGGTGTAAAAGGAGCAATAAAATGCACTCTTCTTCCGTAGACATTTTGATCGGAATGGCACTCGGAATGTCACCCGCAATATAAGCCGCGAAAACACCGGCGATTTTGCTGCCGCCCGTGGCGTAAGTGGTGTATTGCATGTAATGCAATACACCACTACGCCCGCGACGTTCGCGTATGTTGTGTAGACTATGAAAGGAAGCGCGACGCTCGCGTCACTCACGTCGTTTACGCGCGTCGCTCGCGTCGACTATGTAAGGGCCCTTACTCTAAACATCCTTTGGGTGGAGTCTCGCAACGTTTTCAAAATAAAACCCTTCACCTACGTGCGTAGATATATAGAACACTAGCTGTCTTACGGCGGCGTCTAGAATGTCCGCACTTGCGGACATCTTGCCAGGCAGCTGCTCACCCATAACATTGTGTTGGTAGTGGTACATGTACTTTTTAAATAACCAAAACTTGCTACATTTTCAACCGGTTTACCAACGGTTTGGTTTCTTACAAACCTTATTAACGTGGTTATAATATTGTACCTATTTTAGAACATTTAAACTAAGAATCTAACATAATTATTCATCAGTATCAAGTATACAGTGCCGTAACTACATCTCTGACGTTTATAACAAAACAAACCGTTTGAAAATGTAGCAAGGTGGTTATGGTTATTTAAAAAGTACATGTACCACTACCAAGTCAACACGGTGTTATGGGTGAGCAGCTGACTGTGGCAAGTTGGTCGCCAGTGCGGACCTTCGACTCCATTGGCCAGCAGAATATGCATGTGTACGTTTTTCAAGTGACATTTTCTCTAAATCTATACAGTAAAATCAAATGGTTCCTTGTGTACAAGTAGTCGGTACAACAGTTAGTATGGTCATATCAGTCAGTGCCTGAACTTATGTGAAATTCGGTCTATAGCTCACTTCAAAGTGCTGACATAATGCAATTTTGCAAAGGCGAGAATATGCATGTGTACGTTTTTCAAATGACATTTTCTCTAAATCTATAGAGTAAAATCAAATTTTTCCTTGTGTACAAGTAGTCGGTACAACAGTTAGTATGGTCATATCAGTCAGTGCCTGAACTTATGTGAAATTCGGTCTATAGCCCACTTCAAAGTGCTGACATAATGCAATTTGCAAAGGCGAGAATATGCATGTGTACGTTTTCAAATGAAAATTTCTCAAAATCTATACAGTAAAATCACATAGTTCCTTGTGTACAAGTAGTCAGCACACCGGTTAATATGGTCATATCAGTCAGTGCCTGAACTTATGTGAAATTCGGTCTATAGCTCACTTCAAAGTGCTGACATAATGCAATTTTGCAAAGGCGAGAATATGCATGTGTACGTTTTTCAAATGACATTTTCTCTAAATCTATACAGTAAAATCAAATGGTTCCTTGTGTACAAGTAGTCGGTACAACAGTTAGTATGGTCATATCAGTAAGTGCCTGAACTTATGTGAAATTCGGTCTATAGCCCACTTCAAAGTGCTGACATAATGCAATATGCATGTGTACGTTTTTCAAATGAAAATTTCTTAAAATCTATACAGTAAAATCACATAGTTCCTTGTGAACAAGTAGTCAGCACACCGGTTAATATGGTCATATCAGCAGAGGTGGAAAGAGTACTAAAATATTTTACTCAAGTACAAGTACTGTTACTCTGTTGAAATTGTACTCAAGTACGAGTAAATTTACCGGTCAAAAAATCTACTCAAATAAAAGTAAAAAGTAAATAATTTAAAATGTACTTTAAGTAAAAGTAAAAAGTTACTTTTTTACAATCAGTGTTTTCTGCCTCTACTGTGATGTGCAAAAGCCCACCTGGGAAATTCCCATTGTCATTGTGACACAGCACACAGTGCTCAGTCACTGCACACAACAAAATTGCATTTATGCCTCACCCATGCAAGGGAGCAGCCCCAAATGGCAAAATGACTACTCACGGTAAAATCATTTCCAAAACACATGACTTACCTCAACGTGCTTTCGGAGATTCGACGTCGAATTCTTGTAAGCTGATATGTTGGACTTCTTCGGCACACATAGTTTACATTGCATGATATAGCTTTCTCCACGTTTCTCCACGAAGCTGAACATGTTTTCAAGATAGGGCCAGGGGTGCACTAGGTTAGAGGATGAACGGCTCGTGTTGGTCTCCTCTGAAGTACCAGGTGAATCTCCATCGTCTGCCTCCATGTCAGCCATCATCGTTTCAGTGATAGACAGATCGTACGCGCCAACACTCATTATCAAAGAACTAGGTTCTAGGCTAGAATTCTAGAGCTGCCGGCGCGCAGGGGCACAACGTTCAGTTTTTTACATCCCATAATTCATTACCAGAACACGTTTTTTTTGTTTCAGTGAGATTTTTTTTTACTCAGTAACACTTGTGCTGTAAAATGTACCGAAGTACATTACTCCAAAGAAAATGTACTGAAGTAAAAGTAAAATTACACATTTTAAAAAGTAGTTAAAAAAGTACAAGTACACAAAAAAGCTACTCAATTACAGAAACGCGAGTAATGTAATTCGTTACTTTCCTCCTCTGCATATCAGTCAGTGCCTGAACTTATGTGAAATTCGGTCTATAGCCCACTTCAAAGTGCTGACATAATGCAATTTGCAAAGGCGAGAATATGCATGTGTACGTTTTTCAAATGACATTTTCTCTAAATCTATACAGTAAAATCACATGGTTCCTTGTGTACAAGTAGTCAGCACACCGGTTAATATGGTCATATCAACCAGTGCCTGAACTTATGTGAAATTCGGTCTATAGCCCACTTCAAAGTGCTGACATAATGCAATTTGCAAAGGCGAGAATATTCATGTGTACGTTTTTCAAATGACATTTTCTCTAAATCTATACAGCAAAATCACATGGTTCCTTGTGTACAAGTAGTCAGCACACCGGTTAATATGGTCATATCAACCAGTGCCTGAAGTTATGTGAAATTCGGTCTATAGCCCACTTCAAAGTGCTGACATAATGCAATTTGCAAAGGCGAGAATATGCATGTGTACGTTTTTCAAATGACATTTTCTCTAAATCTATACAGTAAAATTACATAGTTCCTTGTGTACAAGTAGTCAGCACACCGGTTAATATGGTCGTATCAGTCAGTGCCTGAACTTATGTGAAATTCGGTCTATGGCCCACTTCAAAGTGCTGACATAATGTATTGTAATGACCACGCATGAAAGCCACTGCATGCGTCTCAGCACGCGTTCTTAAAGGGGTAGTTCGGAATTTTGGACATAGGGCCTGATTCCCAAGTGAGCATTGGTATTCTATATCACTGGAGACAGTTTTCAACCCATTTTATTCAGTCCTTCTAGTTGCGGAGTTCTCTCGTGCTAGGCTAGCGCAAGTGAACGCGAAAAGCTAGCCTGCTATTAAAAACAGTCTTACCCACTCCACAGTACACCCGAGGTCAATCAATAATAACACCAGACTATAGATTTAAATGTCTGTTTATAGAATAATGTTAGAAATAAAACCAACCTTGCATTGCATTGCATTTTGAGGGAATTGCTGGGTCTCAGCAGCAGTGTTATATTCCTGGTAGTAGGCTACGGCAGCGGCGGACTGATACCTAGGTTGGTTACCTAGATGGATGCTCAAAGGGCAGAACGAGAAAGAGCGTCTTTAGAGACCGTCCCCGCTGGAGCTGCAGTAGAGAACTGGGACAGAACAACGGGAGACTGGTGGTGCCAGTGCAGAAAATGTATTCAAATGCCAACAGGGGACGAATGCTTTTGTTGCAGGGAGTGGGACTTAGTCATGAGTCACATGTAGACTTAGTCCGCCGCTGCCGTAGCCTACTACCAGGAATATAACACTGCTGCTGAGACCCAGCAATTCCCTCAAAATGCAATGCAATGCAAGGTTGGTTTTATTTCTAACATTATTCTATAAACAGACATTTAAATCTATAGTCTTGTGTTATTATTGATTGACCTCGGGTGTACTGTGGAGTGGGTAAGACTGTTTTTAATAGCAGGCTAGCTTTTCCCGTTCACTTGCGCTAGCCTAGCACGAGAGAACTCCGCAACTAGAAGGACTGAATAAAATGGGTTGAAAACTGTCTCCAGTGATATAGAATACCAATGCTCACTTGGGAATCAGGCCCTATGTCCAAAATTCCGAACTACCCCTTTAAGGCACTTCGGCGCGCGTTCCAGAACGTTCAGGAAAGTTCAGAATGCGTTCCAGTTATACGCTAATTAGCTCCTCCTCTGAATTACTAAGCCAATAGCTTTGAACATTTTTCACCCAATCATATGCCAGAGATCTTCTTTCGCAAATCTTTCCTATTGCAAAGTTTGCTCAAACTTACCTACTCTACACTACAGGCCTACTTGTTTATGGTGATGGTTTAGTGTATAGTGTGTCACAGCATACAGGCAGGTTGTCCGCTGGGCGGAAGGAGTTCTAGGCAGGGACAGGGAATTCTAGGAGTTTCTAGGCAGGGATTGCAAATTGCATTATGTCAGCACTTTGAAGTGGGCTATAGACCGAATTTCACATAAGTTCAGGCACTGACTGATATGACCATATTAACCGGTGTGCTGACTACTTGTGCACAAGGAACTATGTGATTTTACTGTATAGATTTTGAGAAATTTTCATTTGAAAAACGTACACATGCATATTCTCGCCTTTGCAAATTGCATTGTCAGCACTTTGAAGTGAGCTATAGACCGAATTTCACATAAGTTCAGGCACTGACTGATATGACCATATTAACCGGTGTGCTGACTACTTTTACACAAGGAACTATGTGATTTTACTGTATAGATTGAGATTTTGAGAAAATTTCATTTGAAAATCGTACACATGCATATTCTCGCCTTTGCAAATTGCATTATGTCAGCACTTTGAAGTGAGCTATAGACCGAATTTCAAATAAGTTCAGGCACTGACTGATATGACCATATTAACCGGTGTGCTGACTACTTGTACACAAGGAACTATGTGATTTTACTGTATAGATTTTGAGAAAATTCCATTTGAAAAACGTACACATGCATATTCTCGCCTTTGCAAATTGCATTATGTCAGCACTTTGAAGTGAGCTATAGACCAAATTTCACATAAGTTCAGGCACTGACTGATATGACCATATTAACCGGTGTGCTGACTACTTGTACACAAGGAACTATGTGATTTTACTGTATAGATTCTGAGAAATGTTCATTTGAAAAACGTACACATGCATATTCTCGCCATTGCAAAATTGCATTATGTCAGCACTTTGAAGTGAGCTATAGACCGAATTTCACATAAGTTCAGGCACTGACTGATATGACTATATTAACCGGTGTGCTGACTACTTGTGCACAATGAACTATGTGATTTTACTGTATAGATTTTGAGAAATTTTCATTTGAAAAACGTACACATGCATATTCTCGCCTTTGCAAAATTGCATTATGTCAGCACTCTGAAGTGAGCTATAGACCGAATTTCACATAAGTTCAGGCACTGACTGATATGACCATACTAACTGTTGTACCGACTACTTGTACACAAGGAACCATTTGATTTTACTGTATAGATTTTGAGAAATTTTCATTTGAAAAACGTACACATGCATATTCTCGCCTTTGCAAAATTGCATTATGTCAGCACTTTGAAGTGAGCTATAGACCGAATTCCACATAAGTTCAGGCACTGACTGATATGACCATATTAACCGGTGTGCTGACTACTTGTGCACAAGGAACTATGTGATTTTACTGTATAGATTTTGAGAAATTTTCATTTGAAAAACGTACACATGCATATTCTCGCCTTTGCAAATTGCATTGTCAGCACTTTGAAGTGAGCTATAGACCGAATTTCAAATAAGTTCAGGCACTGACTGATATGACCATATTAACCGGTGTGCTGACTACTTTTACACAAGGAACTATGTGATTTTACTGTTATAGATTGAGATTTTGAGAAAATTCATTTGAAAATCGTACACATGCATATTCTCGCCTTGGCAAATTGCATTATGTCAGCACTTTGAAGTGAGCTATAGACCGAATTTCAAATAAGTTCAGGCACTGACTGATATGACCATATTAACCGGTGTGCTGACTACTTGTACACAAGGAACTATGTGATTTTACTGTATAGATTTTGAGAAAATTCCATTTGAAAAACGTACACATGCATATTCTCGCCTTTGCAAAATTGCATTATGTCAGCACTTTGAAGTGAGCTATAGACCAAATTTCACATAAGTTCAGGCACTGGACTGATATGACCATATTAACCGGTGTGCTGACTACTTGTACACAAGGAACTATGTGATTTTACTGTATAGATTCTGAGAAATTTTCATTTGAAAAACGTACACATGCATATTCTCGCCATTGCAAAATTGCATTATGTCAGCACTTTGAAGTGAGCTATAGACCGAATTTCACATAAGTTCAGGCACTGACTGATATGACTATATTAACCGGTGTGCTGACTACTTGTGCACAATGAACTATGTGATTTTACTGTATAGATTTTGAGAAATTTTCATTTGAAAAACGTACACATGCATATTCTCGCCTTTGCAAAATTGCATTATGTCAGCACTCTGAAGTGAGCTATAGACCGAATTTCACATAAGTTCAGGCACTGACTGATATGACCATACTAACTGTTGTACCGACTACTTGTACACAAGGAACCATTTGATTTTACTGTATAGATTTTGAGAAATTTTCATTTGAAAAACGTACACATGCATATTCTCGCCTTTGCAAAATTGCATTATGTCAGCACTTTGAAGTGAGCTATAGACCGAATTCCACATAAGTTCAGGCACTGACTGATATGACCATATTAACCGGTGTGCTGACTACTTGTGCACAAGGAACTATGTGATTTTACTGTATAGATTTTGAGAAATTTTCATTTGAAAAACGTACACATGCATATTCTCGCCTTTGCAAATTGCATTGTCAGCACTTTGAAGTGAGCTATAGACCGAATTTCACATAAGTTCAGGCACTGACTGATATGACCATATTAACCGGTGTGCTGACTACTTTTACACAAGGAACTATGTGATTTACTGTATAGATTGAGATTTTGAGAAAATTTCATTTGAAAATCGTACACATGCATATTCTCGCCTTTGCAAATTGCATTATGTCAGCACTTTGAAGTGAGCTATAGACCAAATTTCAAATAAGTTCAGGCACTGACTGATATGACCATATTAACCGGTGTGCTGACTACTTGTACACAAGGAACTATGTGATTTTACTGTATAGATTTTGAGAAAATTCCATTTGAAAAACGTACACATGCATATTCTCGCCTTTGCAAAATTGCATTATGTCAGCACTTTGAAGTGAGCTATAGACCAAATTTCACATAAGTTCAGGCACTGACTGATATGACCATATTAACCGGTGTGCTGACTACTTGTACACAAGGAACTATGTGATTTTACTGTATAGATTCTGAGAAATGTTCATTTGAAAAACTTACACATGCATATTCTCGCCATTTGCAAAATTGCATTATGTCAGCACTTTGAAGTGAGCTATAGACCGAATTTCACATAAGTTCAGGCACTGACTGATATGACTATATTAACCGGTGTGCTGACTACTTGTGCACAATGAACTATGTGATTTTACTGTATAGATTTTGAGAAATTTCATTTGAAAAACGTACACATGCATATTCTCGCCTTTGCAAAATTGCATTATGTCAGCACTCTGAAGTGAGCCTATAGACCGAATTTCACATAAGTTCAGGCACTGACTGATATGACCATACTAACTGTTGTACCGACTACTTGTACACAAGGAACCATTTGATTTTACTGTATAGATTTGAGAAATTTTCATTTGAAAACGTACACATGCATATTCTCGCCTTTGCAAAATTGCATTATGTCGCACTTTGAAGTGAGCTATAGACCGAATTCCACATAAGTTCAGGCACTGACTGATATGACCATATTAACCGGTGTGCTGACTACTTGTGCACAAGGAACTATGTGATTTTACTGTATAGATTTTGAGAAATTTTCATTTGAAAAACGTACACATGCATATTCTCGCCTTTGCAAATTGCATTGTCAGCACTTTGAAGTGAGCTATAGACCGAATTTCAAATAAGTTCAGGCACTGACTGATATGACCATATTAACCGGTGTGCTGACTACTTTTACACAAGGAACTATGTGATTTTACTGTATAGATTGAGATTTTGAGAAAATTTCATTTGAAAATCGTACACATGCATATTCTCGCCTTGCAAATTGCATTATGTCAGCACTTTGAAGTGAGCTATAGACCAAATTTCAAATAAGTTCAGGCACTGACTGATATGACCATATTAACCGGTGTGCTGACTACTTGTACACAAGGAACTATGTGATTTTACTGTATAGATTTTGAGAAAATTCCATTTGAAAAACGTACACATGCATATTCTCGCCTTTGCAAAATTGCATTATGTCAGCACTTTGAAGTGAGCTATAGACCAAATTTCACATAAGTTCAGGCACTGACTGATATGACCATATTAACCGGTGTGCTGACTACTTGTACACAAGGAACTATGTGATTTTACTGTATAGATTCTGAGAAATGTTCATTTGAAAAACGTACACATGCATATTCTCGCCATTGCAAAATTGCATTATGTCAGCACTTTGAAGTGAGCTATAGACCGAATTTCACATAAGTTCAGGCACTGACTGATATGACTATATTAACCGGTGTGCTGACTACTTGTGCACAATGAACTATGTGATTTTACTGTATAGATTTTGAGAAATTTTCATTGAAAAACGTACACATGCATATTCTCGCCTTTGCAAAATTGCATTATGTCAGCACTCTGAAGTGAGCTATAGACCGAATTTCACATAAGTTCAGGCACTGACTGATATGACCATACTAACTGTTGTACCGACTACTTGTACACAAGGAACCATTTGATTTTACTGTATAGATTTTGAGAAATTTTCATTTGAAAAACGTACACATGCATATTCTCGCCTTTGCAAAATTGCATTATGTCAGCACTTTGAAGTGAGCTATAGACCGAATTCCACATAAGTTCAGGCACTGACTGATATGACCATATTAACCGGTGTGCTGACTACTTGTGCACAAGGAACTATGTGATTTTACTGTATAGATTTTGAGAAATTTTCATTTGAAAAACGTACACATGCATATTCTCGCCTTTGCAATTGCATTGTCAGCACTTTGAAGTGAGCTATAGACCGAATTTCAAATAAGTTTCAGGCACTGACTGATATGACCATATTAACCGGTGTGCTGACTACTTTTAACACAAGGAACTATGTGATTTTACTGTATAGATTGAGATTTTGAGAAAATTTCATTTGAAAATCGTACACATGCATATTCCTCGCCTTTGCAAATTGCATTATGTCAGCACTTTGAAGTGAGCTATAGACCGAATTTCAAATAAGTTCAGGCACTGACTGATATGACCATATTAAACGGTGTGCTGACTACTTGTACACAAGGAACTATGTGATTTTACTGTATAGATTTTGAGAAAATTTCATTTGAAAAACGTACACATGCATATTCTCGCCTTTGCAAAATTGCATTATGTCAGGCACTTTGAAGTGAGCTATAGACCAAATTTCAAATAAGTTCAGGCACTGACTGATATGACCATATTAACCGGTGTGCTGACTACTTGTACACAAGGAACTATGTGATTTTACTGTATAGATTCTGAGAAATTTTCATTTGAAAAACGTACACATGCATATTCCTCGCCATTGCAAAATTGCATTATGTCAGCACTTTGAAGTGAGCTATAGACCGAATTTCACATAAGTTCAGGCACTGACTGATATGACTATATTAACCGGTGTGCTGACTACTTGTGCACAATGAACTATGTGATTTTACTGTATAGATTTTGAGAAATTTTCATTTGAAAAACGTACACATGCATATTCCTCGCCTTTGCAAAAATTGCATTATGTCAGCACTCTGAAGTGAGCTATAGACCGAATTTCACATAAGTTCAGGCACTGACTGATATGACCATACTAACTGTTGTGACCGACTACTTGTACACAAGGAACCATTTGATTTTACTGTATAGATTTTGAGAAATTTTCATTTGAAAAACGTACACATGCATATTCTCGCCTTTGCAAAATTGCATTATGTCAGCACTTTGAAGTGAGCTATAGAACCGAATTCCACATAAGTTCAGGCACTGACTGATATGACCATATTAACCGGTGTGCTGACTACTTGTGCACAAGGAACTATGTGATTTTACTGTATAGATTTTGAGAAATTTTCATTTGAAAAACGTACACATGCATATTCTCGCCTTTGCAAATTGCATTGTCAGCACTTTGAAGTGAGCTATAGACCGAATTTCACATAAGTTCAGGCACTGACTGATATGACCATATTAACCGGTGTGCTGACTACTTTTACACAAGGAACTATGTGATTTTACTGTATAGATTGAGATTTTGAGAAAATTTCATTTAAAAATCGTACACATGCATATTCTCGCCTTTGCAAATTGCATTATGTCAGCACTTTGAAGTGAGCTATAGACCAAATTTCAAATAAGTTCAGGCACTGACTGATATGACCATATTAACCGGTGTGCTGACTAATTGTACACAAGGAACTATGTGATTTTACTGTATAGATTTTGAGAAAATTCCATTTGAAAAACGTACACATGCATATTCTCGCCTTTGCAAAATTGCATTATGTCAGCACTTTGAAGTGAGCTATAGACCAAATTTCACATAAGTTCAGGCACTGACTGATATGACCATATTAACCGGTGTGCTGACTACTTGTACACAAGGAATTATGTGATTTTACTGTATAGATTCTGAGAAATGTTCATTTGAAAAACGTACACATGCATATTCTCGCCATTGCAAAATTGCATTATGTCAGCACTTTGAAGTGAGCTATAGACCGAATTTCACATAAGTTCAGGCACTGACTGATATGGACTATATTAACCGGTGTGCTGACTACTTGTGCACAATGAACTATGTGATTTTACTGTATAGATTTTGAGAAATTTTCATTTGAAAAACGTACACATGCATATTCTCGCCTTTGCAAAATTTGCATTATGTCAGCACTCTGAAGTGAGCTATAGACCGAATTTCACATAAGTTCAGGCACTGACTGATATGACCATACTAACTGGTACCGACTAACTTGTACGACAAGGAAACCATTTGATTTTACGTAAGATTTTGAGAAATTTCATTGAAAACGTACACATGCATATCTCGCCTTTGCAAAATTGCATTATGTCAGCACTTTGAAGTGAGCTATAGACCGAATTTCACTAAGTCAGGCACCTGACGGCTATGACATATTAACCGTGTGTGATGATACTTTTACAAAGGAACTATGTGATTTACTGTATGATTGAGATTTTGAGAAAATTTCCATTTGAAATCGTACACCATGCATATTGCCTTTGCAAATTGCATTATGTCAGCACTTGAAGTGAGCTATAGGACCAAATTCAAAATTCAGGCATGACTGATATGACCATTTAAGGTGTGCTGACTCTGTACACAAGGAAACTATGTGATTTTACTGTATAGATTTGAAAATTCCATTGAAAATAACGTACACATGCATTTCGCTTTGCAAATTGCATTGTCAGCACTTTGAAGTGAGCTCATAGCCACAATTTACATAAGTCGGGCACTGACTGATATGACATATAACCGGTGTGCTGACTACTGTACACAAGGAACTATGTGATTTTACTGTTAGATCTGAGAAAATTCAATTTGAACAAACGTTACACGTGCTTCTCGCCTTGCAAAATTGCCATTATGTCAGCACTTGAAGTGAGCTATAGACCAATTCACATAAGTTCAGGCAACTGATGATATGACCATATTAACGGTGTGCTGACTACTGTACACAGGAACTATGTGATTTACTGTATAGATTATGAGAAAATTTTCTTTTGAAAAACGTACAATGCATATTCTCGCCATTGCAAAATTGCTTATGTCAGCACTTGAAGTGAGTCTAGACCGAATTTCCATAAGTTCAGGCACTGACTGATATGACTATATTAACGGTGTGCTGACTTGTGCACAATGAACTATGTGATTTACTGTATAGATTTTGAGAAATTTTCATTTGAAAAACGTACATGATTCTCGCCTTTGCAAAAATTGCATTAATGCAGCACTTGAACGTGAGCTATAGACCGAATTTCACATAAGTTCAGCAATGACTGATATGACCATTAACCGTGTTGCTGACTACTTGTACACAAGGAACTATGTGATTTTACTGTATAGATTTGAGAAATTCATTTGAAAAAAGTTACACTGCATATTCTCGCCTTTGCAAAATTGCATATGTCAGCACTTTGAAGTGAGCTATAGACGAATTTCCACATCAGTTCAGGCACTGACTGATATGACCATATTAAACGGTGTGCTGACTACTTGTACAAGGAACTATGTGATTTTACTGTATAGATTTGAGAAATTTTCATTTGAAAAACGTACACATGCATATTCTCGCCTTTGCAAAATTGCATTATGTCAGCACTTTGAACGTGAGCTATAGACCGAATTTCACATAAGTTCAGGACTGACGGATTGACATATTAACCGGTGTGCTGACTACTTGTACACAAGGAACTATGTGATTTACTGTATAGATTTGAGAAATTCATTTGAAAAACGTACACATGCATATTCTCGCCTTTGCAAATGGCATTATGTCAGCACTTTGAAAGTGAGCTATAGACCAATTTCACAAAGTTCAGGCACTGACTGATATGACCATATTAACCGTGTGCGTGACTACTTGTACACAAGGAACTATGTGATTTACTGTATAGATTTTGAGAAATTTTCATTTGAAAAACGTAAAATGCATATTCTCGCCTTGCAAAATTGCATTATGTCAGCACTTTGAAGTGAGCTATAGACCAAATTTCACATAGTTCAGGCACTGAGTGATATGACATATTAACCGGTGTGCTGACTACTTGTACACAAGGAACTTATGTGATTTTACTGTATAGATTTGAGAATTTTAATTTGAAAAACGTACACATGCATATTCTCGCCTTTGCAAATTGCATTATGTCAGCACTTTGAAGTGAGCTATAGGACGAATTTCAATAAGTTCAGGCACGGACTGATATGGACCCATATTAACGTGTGCTGACTACTTGTACAAGGAACTATGTGATTACGTATAGGATTTTGAGAATTTTCATTTGAAAAACTCGACACTATTCTTCTGCCTTTGCAAAATTGCTATGTCAGCACTTGGTGAGCTTAGCTAGGAGCACCGATTTCACATAAGTTCAGGCACTGACTGATATGACCATATTAACCGGTGTGACTACTTGTACACAAGGAACTATGTGATTTTACTGTATAGATTTTGAGAAATTTCATTGAAAACCGTACACTGCATATTCTCGCCTTTGCAAATTGCATTTGTCAGCACTTTGAAGTGAGCTATAGACCGAATTTCAATAAGTTCAGGCACATGACTGATATGACCATATTAACCGGTGTGTGACTACTTGGCACAATGAACTATGTGATTTTTACTGTATAGAGATTTGGAGAATTTTCATTTGAAAAACGTACACATGCATATTTCCGCCTTTGAAAATTGCATTATGTCAGCACTTTGAAGTGAGCTATAGACCGAATTTCAAATAAAGTTCAGGCACTGACTGATATGACCAATATATAACGGTGTGCTGACTACTTGTAAACAAGGAACTATGTGATTTTACTGTATAGATTTTGAGAAAATTTCATTTGAAAAACGTACACATGCATATTCTCGCCTTTGCAAATTGCATTATGTCAGCACTTTGAAGTGAGTATAGACCGAATTTCACATAAGTCAGGCACTGACTGATATGACCATATTAACCGGTGTGCACTACTTGTGCACAAGGAACTATGTGATTTTACATTTTACTGTATAGATTTGAGAAATTTTCATTTGAAAAACGTACACCTATATTCCCGCCTTTGCAAAATTGCATATGTCAGCACTTTGAAGTGAGCTATAGACCCATTTCACATAAGTTCAGGCACTGACTGATATGACCATATTAACCGGTGTGCTGACTACTTCACACAAGGAACTATGTGATTTTACTGTATAGATTTTGAGAGAAATTTCATTTGAAAAACGTACACATGATATTCTCGCCTTTGCAAAATTGCATTATGTCAGCACTTGAAGTGAGCTATAGACCGAATTTCCACATAAGTCAGGCACAGTGAATGACCATACTAACTGTGTACGACTACTGTACACAAGGAACCATTGATTTTACTGTATAGATTTTGAGGAAATTTTCATTTGAAATTACACATGCATATTCTCGCCTTTGCAAATTGCATTTATGTAAGCACTTTGAAGTGAGCTATAGACCGAATTTCACATAAGTTCAGGCACTGAACTGATATGACCATATTAACCGGTTGTGCTGACTACTTGTGCACAAGGAACTATGTGATTTTACTGTAGAGATTTTGAGAAATTTTCATTGAAAACGTACACATGCATATTCTCGCCTTTGAAAATTGCATTGTCAGCACTTGAGGAGCTATAGACCGAATTTCACATAAGTTCAGGCACTGACTGATATGACCATATAAACCGGTGTGCTGTACTATTTACACAAGGAACTATGTGATTTTACTGTATAGATTTTGAGAAAATCATTTGAAAATCGTACACATGCATATTCTCGCCTTTGCAATTGCATATGTCAGCACTTTGAAGTGAGCTATAGACCGAATTTCACAATAAGTCAGGCACTGACTGATATGACCATATTAACCGGTGTGTGACTACTTGTACACAAGAACTATGTGATTGTACTGTATAGATTTTGAGAAAATTTCATTTGAAAAACGTACACATGCATATTCTGCCTTTGCAAAAAATTGCATTATGTCAGCACTTTGAAGTGAGCTATGACCATTTCACATAAGTTAGGCACTGATGATATGACCATATTAACTGTGCTGACTACTTGTACAACAAGGACCCATTTGATTTTTTGTATAGATTGTGAGAATTTTCATTTGAAAAACGTACACATGCATATTCTCGCCGTTTGCAAAATTGCATTATGTCAGCACTTTGAAGTGAGCTAGAGACCGAATTTCACATAAGTTTCAGGCACTGACTGATTATGACCATATTAAATACGGTGTGCTGACTACTTGTACACAAGGAACTATGTGATTTTACTGTATAGATTTTGAGAAATTTTCATTTGAAAAACGTACACATGCATATTCTCGCCTTTGCAAATTGCATTGTCAGCACTTGAAGTGAGCTATAGACCCGAATTTCACAATAAGTTCAGGCACAATGACTATGATTACATATTAACGTTGTGCTGATACTTTACACAAGGAAAACTATGTGATTTTTACTAGATGGATTTTGAGAAATTCATTTGAAAACGTACACATGCATATTCTCGCCTTTGCAAATTGCATTATGTCAGCACTTTGAAGTAGCATAGAACCGAATTTCCACAAGTCAGGCACTGACTGATATGACCATATTAACCGGTGTGTGCTGACTACTTGTAGACAAGGGGAACTATGTGATTTTACTGTATAGTTTTGAGAAATTTTCATTTGAAAAACGTACATGCATATTTTCGCCTTTGCAAAATTGCATATGTCAGCACTTTGAAGTGAGCTATAGACGAATTTCACATAAGTTCAGGCACTGACTGATATGACCATATAACCGGTGTGCTGACTACTTTTACACAGGAACTATGTGATTTTACTGTATGAGATTTTGAGAAAATTTCATTTGAAAAATCGTACACATGCATTCTCGCCTTTGCAAATTGCATTGTCAGCACTTTGAAGTGAGCTATAGACCCGAATTTCACATAAGTTCAGGCACTGAATGATATGACCATATTAAACGGTGTGCTGACTACTTTACACAAGGACTAATGTGATTTTACTGTATAGATTTGAGAAAATTTTGAAAAACGTAACATGCATATTTCGCCTTTGCAAATTGCATTCTGTCAGCACTTGAAGTGAGCTATAGACCGAATTTTCAATAAGTTCAGGCACGGACTGATATGACCATATAACCGGTGTGATGACTACTTGTCACAAGGAACTATGTGATTTTACTGTATAGATTTTGAGAAAATTCATTTGAAAAACGTACACATGCATTTCTCGCCTTTGCAAATGCATTATGTCAGCACTTGAAGTGAGCTATAGACGAATTTCACATAAGTTCAGGCACTGACTGATATGAACCGGTGTGCTGACTACTTGTACACAAGGAACTATGTGATTTTGTATAGATTCTGAGAAATTTCATTTGAAAAACGTACACATGCATATTCTCGCCATTGCAAAATTGCATTATGTCAGCACTTTGAAGTGAGATAGAGAATTTCACATAAGTTCAGGCACTGACATATGACATATTAACCGGTGTGCTGATACTTGTGCACAATGAACTATGTGATTTTACTGTATAGATTTTGAGAAATTTTCATTTGAAAAACGTACAATGCATATTCTCGCCTTTGCAAAATTGCATATGTCAGCACTTGAAGTGAGCTATGACCGAATTTACATAAGTTCAGGCACTGACTGATATGACATACTAATGTTTGATACTTTTACACAAGGAACCATTTGATTTTACTGTAGAGATTTTGAGAAATTTCATTTGAAAACGTACACATGCATATTCTCGCCTTTGAAAATTGCATTTGTCAGCACTTGAAGTGAGCTATAGACCGACTTCCACATAAGTTCAGGCACTGACCTGATATGACCATATTAAGGTGTGCGACTACTTGTACACAAGGAACATTGTGATTTTCTGTATAGATTTTGAGACAATTTTCATTTGAAAAACGTACACATGCATATTCTCGCCTTTGCCAAATTGCATTGTCAGCACTTTGAAGTGAGCTATAGACCGAATTTCACATAAGTTCAGGCACTGATGATATGGACCATATTAACCGGTGTGTGACTACTTTTACACAGGAACTATGTGCTTTTACTGATTGAGATTTTGAGAAAATTTCATTGAAAATGTACACATGCAATATTCGCCTTTGCAAATTGCATATGTCAGCACTTTGAAGTGAGTAAGACCAATTTCAAATAAGTTCAGGCACTGACTGATATGACCATATTAACCGGTGTGCTGACTACTTGTACACAAGGAACTATGTGATTTTACTGTATATTTTGAGAAAATTCCATTTGAAAAACGTACACATGCATATTCTCGCCTTTGCAAATTGCATTATGTCAGCACTTTGAAGTGAGCTATAGACCGAATTTCATATAAGTTCAGGCACTGACGGATATGACCATAGTAACGTGTGTGACTACTTGTACACAAGGAACTATGTGATTTACTGTATAGGATGATTTGAGAATTTTCATTTGAAAAACGTACACATGCATATTCTCGCCATTGCAAAATTGCATTTGTACAGCACTTTGAAGTGAGCTATCGCACATAAGTTCCGGACAATATGGAGATAAACCGGTTGTGACTACTTGTGACACAATGAACTATGTGATTTTACTGTATAGATTTTGAGAAATTTTCATTTGAAAAACGTACACATGCATATCTCGCCTTTGCAATTGCATTATGTCAGCACTTTGAAGTGAGCTATAGACCGAATTTCACATAAGTTCAGGCACTGACTGATATGACCATACTAACCGGTGTTTGTGGACTACTTTGCACAAGAACCATTTGATTTACTGTATAGATTTTGAGAAATTTCATTTTTGAAAAACGTACAAATGCCTATTCTCGCCTTTTGCAAAATTGCATATGTCAGCACTTTGAAGTGCGTATAGACGATTCACATAAGTTAAGGCACTGACTGATATGACCATATTAACCGGTGTGGCGACTACTTGTGCACAAGGAACTATGTGATTTTACTGTATAGATTTTGAGAAATTTCATTTGAAAAAAGTAACACATGCAATTCTCGCCTTTGCAAATTGCATATGTCAGCACTTGAAGTGAGCTATAGACGAATTTCACATAAGTTTCAGGCACTGAATGATATGACCATATTAACCGGTGCTGATACTGTACACAAGGAACTATGTGACTTTTACTAGATGAGATTTTGAGAAAATTTCATTTGAAAAACGTACACATGAATATTCTCGCCTTTGCAAATTGCAGTATGTCAGCACTTAGAAGTGAGCTATAGACCGAAATTTCACATAAGTTCAGGCACTGACTGATATGACCATATTAACCGGTGTGCTGACTACTTGTACACAAGGAACTATGTGATTTTACTGTATAGATTCTGAGAAATTTCATTGAAAAACGTAACATGCATATCTCGCCTTTGCAAATTGCATTTTGTCAGCACTTTGAAGTGAGCTATAGACCGACTTACATAAGTTCAGGCACTGACTGATATGACCA